>NC_051211.1:20143133-20390633 GCF_015220715.1 Pygocentrus nattereri | reverse complement strand
GTGGAGAATCCAGAGAAAAGAAGTTTTCATTGGGGACTGTTTTGCCTTGTAATGGCCCTGCGTGTACCACTCTGCCTTGAACAGTTCTAAAACTAGGCTGTATGTTTTAGGCCAAAACCTTCAATCTTTTGTCTCAAAACTATTGTAAAATCTGGTTCCTATCACCAGCACTGTGAATAATTCTGAATAATTCGAAGTTTCTCTGGAACGGGACATGTTACATCAAACCGTTCTCAATGACTATTACTTAAACAGAAGTTTTGAGAAATAGAATCTGTGGAATTCTCCTTCAAATCCAGCAGACAGTAAGCAACAGCCTATTTAGAACAAACACGAACTTTCTTTTAGGTTTTGGGTTTCAGCACATTTTGAAACCACTGGAAGACACATTTGTGTTTGTGATGTATTTTATTCATATGGAAATGATGCACACATTTGAATCAACTAAGATTCAGTGCATCATTGTCCTGATATGGTATGTTCTGGTCTGTGGCGGCCTGAGCTCCTGTTTCCTCTGCATAGGTCCGCCCCTGCCCCGGATGCTGCTGCTAGCCCAGGTGCCCCCGGGGCTCCAGAAGGTGAGGGAGGACCACCCAATGCGGCCCCAAACCTCACCAGCAACCGCCGCCTCCAACAGACACAAGCCCAAGTGGATGAGGTAAGCATGTCCATAAAATAAAGAAGAAACAAAATTGATTTATAGACATTATAGAACAAAGATAACAAATGAGTGTTTCATTTGTTACCAGTAATGAAGTTAAAAGGGAGACATCAAAGCTTTGTTGGATTCAGATTCAATGTCTAATACGAAGACAGTGATATGCAAGTTTATCAGAGAACAAAGTTAAGGCATTTTTCCTGCAGGTTTTAGTGCATATGTATTTATTTGCTATTTATTAGTTGAACATATTGAATAAAATGACTTGAGCTGTAAGTTTTACCAGCTTTTATGTTTTTTATGTCAAAGCGTTAAATTTAGCCAATAAACAGTAATTATGGAAGTAATGTGCCCAGGGGCACTCAAACCATGCTTCTATAGATGGATGGATGGATGGATGGATGGATGGATGGATAGATAGATAGATAGGTAGATAGATAGATAGATAGATAGATAGATAGATAGATAGATAGATAGATAGATAGATAGATAGATAGATTGATTTACAGAATTAACAAGACTCTTACTTGGGAGTATTTTTATTGGTGAGAAAACATCAAAGTGAGAGAAATCACGGCATTCAGGGTAAAGCATTCTAGTGTGAGTCAGACTGTGACTTGCAAAAAGGACTCGGTGAGATGACATCATCAGTAGAAAGGTTGTACACTTAAGTACTGAAGTGTTTTTCTTATTTTGTCCTAATGGGTAAAATCTATATATAATATATATTCTAGTTGTGCATCATCATTATATTTGAAATAACCAGGATCAGGATGTCGTATGGGCATAACTGATTCCACCTATAATGAATCCCTGTAGGTGGTGGATATCATGCGTGTGAATGTGGACAAGGTTCTGGAGAGGGATCAGAAGCTGTCGGAGCTGGACGACCGGGCTGACGCGCTGCAGGCTGGAGCCTCACAGTTCGAGAGCAGTGCTGCCAAACTGAAGAACAAATACTGGTGGAAGAACTGCAAGGTGGGTCCTGTAAGATGTACTCAAGTGTGCATGTGCAGAAACAAAAAGTGGCTTTAGATGGCAGTCTGGACTAGTCTTACCATGGTTGGTTAAGACGTAACAACAGACTGTAGCGTGAGGTGGATTGGACATAACTGATTATGCCATTCACTCATTTACCTCTTTGTTTAGATATTATCCTTTTTATTTATGTGGTGTAAACATTTAATGAACAGTGAACCAATTGAAATGGCCATAATTACATAGAATGAAATCCCATTACATTAATATTTCTTAAGGTTAGAATGCCTTTTCTTATCATTTTAAAGGCGCAAAGTTTTGTTGTGTTGGTGGAAGTTACAATAAATATTGTATGCAAAGGACATCCTTAAAAACTACCAAATTGACAGGCATTTGTAATGCAAGTCAGTGTAAGAGGTAGCAAAAAACTGATTTAAGGAGAATCTCCAGAGAATGCTTTCTTAAAAAAAGCCAAGATCCTTCTCGAACAGGCCTGCAATTACATCTGCTTTTGTGCCTGTGTCATCGAGTTCTTACATTAGCAGAATGGGGGGGGAGGGGGGGGGGGTGTTGCTGCTGGAGCTGCCGTGTAGGGCATTGCTGACTCAGTGTTGATGCTGGAGTGTTTTCATTTTGAAATAACCCGAATGCAGCTCGACCTATAAATCACTAGGCTAGTGTGACAACTAGAAAGTCGCTATGTCAACACCTTAATTTTTCTCCATTTTACCAGCAGAAAATGAGCCAAAAAAAGATACTGTATAATGATACTGTAACAAATTTAGCCTGAAATATCACAGAATCACAGAATTGTGCAGCGTAATGTAAAGCGAGGTGAGGTCAGGCATGTGATAACAGCAGTAGCCACATATAGCTGAATTATGACATTAATGTTACCAACAGCAAGTAACTAATATTATGCTAAAATACTAATTTTGTATGTTTGCACACATTTGTACTGAAAGTGAGGTTGTTTTCTAACTTAATTTATAGAAAAGCTTTGGTTTTTGTTTACTCCTGGTAGTGTTTGTTTGAGCAGTTTGAGGGTGGATGGCCAATTTAAATAACATGCTTCAATTAAAAAAAATCTTGTTTTTTTCATAACTGAAAATATCAGATCTATCAGGTGAAGATTTTGTTGTCAGAAAACTGGTATTGTGCCATCTCCATTAGGAAGGTGTTTGAGGTCTACTTAAAAATATATTAAGAACATCGTGTTAGGAAACAGACTGTCAAAACAAGTGGCATTTATTTTAAATGGGCTATTCAAAGACTGTCATGGAAGTATTCTTCCAAGAGGCAGCTGGTGTGTTTCAGATCTTTATTGTTTGAGCGGGTTCTTTGCAGGCTTCTCCATAGGGCTGCATGGTATGGACATAAAATAAGGCTATTGAATATTGTGAAGACGTTATGTGGAGTGATAAATTATTACTAATGGCCACTATTGGCACCCTCTTGTGGAGAATTTGTAGCCTGTGAAACATGATTGAGTTCCATGAAGTGCTTTAAAGTGAGAGACATATATATCACAGCATTTACTCTGCTAGTGTGAGTAAAAACACTTAGGATTCTTTCAATTCAGGCTACAAACACCAATGAATAGGTATGTTTTTATTTTCAATGTAGGCCTGCAAATATATATTTAATTCATTTAAAAGCTTCTTATGATGATGCAGATTTGTTGTGACAGTAGCCAAACCTGCTTCACATATTTAACCATAGAGTCTATACATCTTGAACACAACACAGAGTGACAGTAGTCAAATTTTAAGTATTTTCTCAGGCTAGTAGTTCAGGAAAGAAAAGTTTTGAACTGTTTATTTGTTTTATAACTAGCACTTGGTTGGGTTATGTTCCTGTCAATCTAAATCCATTAGTAGAGTAAACATGTAATCAAAATAATTTAAAAAAAAGTTACAGTTGCAATTACTAATGTGAAAAAGGTCAAAACAAAACCAAAGTGCAATAAACTGGAAGATATGTAACAAATGTAGTCTGAAATGCCACACAATTAATTAATTAATTAACATTAATGTTAAGAACAGCAAGTAGCTAGCTAAATATTGGGCTGAAAGTACTCTTTATTTAATAAGAAAAGATGGTGGAGATGCTGAAACACAGAGTTACGAACGAAAAACATCTCACAACTGAAACGACCGTTGTAATTGATATAAACATGGTCGTTATGTTAGTAGTGAACTGTGCTGCCTGTTACAGTTGCCTAAAAATGATGGAACAATAACAAAACAGTAGTTAGGACACGAACGGGGTTGAAGTTAGGACAGTATTTGTAAAACGTATTTCTGTAATACGTCTCCAGCCTTTCTCCACACAGTCTACCATCGGTTTGATGTTGTTCTGAAAGTGCTTTTCTCTGAAACAAAAATATTTAAACATGTTATGAAGTGTCCTTTATTAAATTGATTTTCTTAAAGTTTTCCAATGGTTAAAGCGACCAAATATTTCCTTGGGCCACTGTTTGAGTCCAGTTCTGACGCAAGCCCCGGTCCATTGAACAGAATGATCTCTTGCTGCTGTCGTAGGCGTGGTGTCCATCTTGTGTGAGTCAGTGATGATGGTGTATTTGGCTCAGCTCCATTCAGTCAGCCTCACTTTACATATTACATTTTTATCCCTTCATCCAGCTCTCTGTCAATCCATCCTACAGTATAAATTTATAACCCCCCCCCCCCCAATGTTCTCTCCTTCCTCTTCTCTTGTCCCCACCCCCACTGCCTTTTTACCCAGATGGCTGAAAACCCTCCCATCCAATCACGTTTGTAGACAGAGGTTGGGGGAGGGTGCTTCTAGCCTCAATCTGGATTACAGCACGACTGGATTAAAACCCAGCTGTGACTTGTGATGTAACCGCCACTAATAATAATCCCTCCCCTCTCTCATACAAGCACTCGCCACCTCTTTTTTCCCCTCATGGCTAAAATAAACTACTCTAGTGACTATTCCCACCTTTCCCTTAGAAAAATATCTCTTTTCTGCTTTGCGTTTGTAATTATTTAATATTCGTTTCACAGAATCTTTGCAGCACCTTCTGTATTGTGTCAAGTGATGAGGAAAGTGCAGCAGAGGAAGTGATGCTGTTATTTACTCAGGTTTTAAATCTGAGGCTATTTTTTTGGCTTTCCAGGGAACTCAGATTATCACTGGTGCTCTTGCAAACTGTGTTTGTATCTCTGAAGTGGGAACTTTATTGGAAAAGAAAAACACATTCTTAACTTTAATGTCCAGTTATACATAAAGTGTACTTTTTTTCTATAATAACTTAATACATCCTCTACAGAGAACACACATAATGCACAATTACTGTTTATTTGCTGATTTCATCATACTGGGAAAAATAAAACATTAATTATGGCCCATACAAAGGTTATGCCACATTTTATATATTGTTTCCTTTCCCAGTATGTTAAACTGGGAAATTACTAAAATTGTGCACTAAATTTCCAATAAATTGTGCACTAAAATGAACATACGGGAGAAAATGTAAAACATAAATGTGGCCTGTGTCGAAATTATGCCACATTTAAGCCACTGCGATCGTTATGGTATATGGTTTTATGAGTTTATGGGTTTTTTTCTCATATGTTAAACAAAGAAATCAAACTTGTGCTCTTAAATTTGCAGAAAATTGCAATAATTAAATTTGTTTATGATGTATTAAAACATCTACAAAAAACATTTGACTAAGGATGTTTAAACTTTTGCAAACATAAATTACATTAGTAGTGCTTTAGTGCATGTAAGCATTCCATTACTGCACTTCTGAAGCTCACATTATGAATAGAAATAAAATAGCATAGAATTACTCTGGGGGCTGGAGAATGGAGTAAAATGCGTAAATCACTGTTATCTCCTGAGCCTGATGTATCACATGAAGCTTTTAATGCCAGCGCTTCTGAACTCCTGTTTAGTTGAAACAGTGCAATGCAGTTGCTCCTTAAGATCAGCACTGAGAAACACTGGCATAGAAGCTTCATTAAAATCAATGTGATGCATCAGGCTCAAAAGATTTACACACTTTAGGCTGCAGACATAATGAATGGGGTTTCAATCAATGTGTCAGTACTTCCCGTGTTCCCACAGGGAAAGTAAGGAGATGTCATAAATGAGAACATGCTCCTCATAACCAGAGAATGAAGATGGCATATGGCATTTTTCTGGAGTGTTAGTGGACAATGTCTATTTATTTGCTGTGCTGAATGTACTGAGGATAAATTAAAGCACAAATGTGTTGAGGTCACATGTTTTAGCATTGTTCCAATGTGTTACATTAAGCAAAATAAACAGCAATGTCTGTTAGAAAGTGTTTTCTCTGTACAGGATGTGTGATTTTTTTTCACTTTATGAACAAAACATGACATGAAAATAATGAATAAAGTATAAATACATTTCTTTAAAAAAGTTTTTTTTACATTTCTGAGAGATTTCTGCATTTTGCATGATGAAGCACACCTATGCATATCACGCTGTGCTGCCAGCCTACATGTTTGTTTTGACTAGATCTAGACAAGCTCAAGGTGTATTCAGTATCATCACAAAAAAACAGTAACTTGTAACATGCACTGATTGTGTATGATCGTGTGTATATTAATAACAGTGTATTTTTTTATTATTTTTCTCTTTTCTTTAGATGATGATCATGATGGGGGTTATCGGGGTCATCCTGATGGGCATTGTTTTCAGTAAGTAACTCTCTTACCCTACAGTGCAGTGCATATCAAACAGCAGTTACTGTGTCTCCCAGTGAAATTAAGACCATGCATTGCTTTGACACCTCTAAACCAAAATAACAGGATATATCCTGTTATTTTGCCATAACAGGCTGTTTTTTCATTCTGCTGGGACGTCGTTACTAAGCAATGACTTTGACAGCTGAAGTAGACGCTCAAGCCATTTAAACTAAACAAAATAGGCTGTAAAATGCTTTACAGACTGGCTGGAACAGAACAACATTAATATTGAACTTGCAAAAATTGACAAAACTGAGCTAAACTTGATATTGTGGCATTTTTATGGCTCACATTTCTTCTTGTTTAGGTGTTCTGTCACAGCTGTTGGCTGAAAAGCTTGCGCAGTGGTAAATACAATTTTGGAATTTAGTGTAAGGAGCTGGACAACGAACTGTTGGCTGTGTAGTGAGTGAGCGGAGTTTTTTACTCTGACGTAGCAACAAGCTGCTTGTTAAGGAACTATAGTTTGACGGAAAAGAATTGCTAAAATTAAAACATATTGTGCCACGTTTACAGCCCTGTTTAATTATTTCTTACTTTATTTATTTAACTGTTGTACTTTATATATATATATATATATATATATATATATATATATATTTACATATATATACACATACACACACATACACACACACACACCTACACATTGATGAGCCTGAACATTCCCTTCACACATAAAGTGAACACTGACTATCTCATAAAAGCAGCATCTGTCAAGGTCTGGGTTGTATTACACAGTTAGTGAACAGTAAAGACCGGAGCGACTTTGACAAGGCCTAAATCATGATGACTAGGTTGGAGCATCTCTGAAATGGCTGGGCTTGTTAGGTGCTCCTGCTTAGCAGTGGTGAGTACCTACCAACAGTGGTCTGAAGAGGGACAAACTGAACTGTGAAACCACAAACTGGATGAGAAATGTGTCACACAGTACATTGCATGCTGCTACGTATGGGACCAGTCAGAGTACACATGCCCTGTCCACTGTTAAAAAGGAGTTTACAATGGGCAAGCAATCTTCAGAACTGGACTTTTGAACAATGGAAGAAGCTTGCCTGGTGCGATGAGTATTGTTTTCTTTTACATAATGTGGAAGGCCAGGTATTTGTGTGCTGTTTAACCAGGGAGGTGATGACACCAGAATGCACTGTGGGAAGATATAGAGCTGGTAGGAGTGTAATGCTGTGGACAGTGTTAAGGCAGGAAACCCTAGGTCTGGACATTCATGTGGACATCAGTTTGACATATACCACCTATCTAAATGTTGTTTTGGAGCAAGTACACTCTTTCATGGCAGTGGTATTCCCTGATGGTAGTGGCCTCTTTCAACAGGATAACACACTCTGCCACACTGCACAAATTGTTCAGGAATGGTTTGAGGACCATGATGAGGCGCATTATACCGATCAGGCATAACATTATGACCTTTTTGTTTCTATGCTCGTCCATTTTATCAGCTCGACTTGCTATATTGGTGCACTTTTAGTTCCAAAATTACAGACTGTAGTCCCTCCGTTTCTCTGCATACTTTGCTAGGCCCCTTTTACCCTGTTCTTCAGTGGTCACAACCCCCATGCAACCTCACAAAGCAGGCACTATTTGGGTGGTGGATTATTCTCAGCACTACATGGTGGTGGTGGTGTGTGTCTGTGTTGTGCTGCTCCAAGTGGATCAGACACAGCAGTCTGTAATTGTAGAACTACAAAGTGCAACTATACAGTAAGTGGAGCTGATAAAATGGACAATGAGCATAGGTCATAATGTTATGCCTGATATATATACACTGCTCAAAAAAATAAAGGGAACACTCAAATAACACATCCTAGATCTGAATGAATGAAATATTCTCCTTGAATACTTTGTTCTGTACAAAGTTGAATGTGCTGACAACAAAATCACACAAAATTCATCAATGGAAATCAAATTTATTAACCAATGGAGGCCTGGATTTGGAGTCACACACAAAATTAAAGTGGAAAAACACACTACAGGCTGATCCAACTTTGATGTGATGACCTCAAAACAAGTCAAAATGAGGCTCAGTATTGTGTGTGGCCACCACGTGCCTGTATGACCTCCCTACAATGCCTGGGCATGCTCGTGATGAGGTGGCGGATGGTCTCCTGAGGTATCTCCTCCCAGACCTGGACTAAAGCATCCGCCAACTCCTGGACAGTCTGTGGTGCAACGTGACGTTGGTGGATGGAGCGAGACATGATGTCCCAGATGTGCTCAATGGGATTCAGGTCTGGGGAACAGGCGGGCCAGTCCATAGCTTCAGTGCCTTCATCTTGCAGGAACTGCTGACACACTCCAGCCACATGAGGTCTAGCATTGTCCTGCATTAGGAGGAACCCAGGACCAACCGCACCAGCATATGGTCTCACAAGGGGTCTGAAGATCTCATCTCGGTACCTAATGGCAGTCAGGCTACCTCTGGCGAGCACATGAAGGGCTGTGCGGGGCTCCAAAGAAATGCCACCCTACACCATTACTGACCCACTGCCAAATCGGTCATGCTGAAGGATGTTGCAGGCAGCAGATCGCTCTCCACGACGTCTCCAGACTCTGTCACGTCTGTCACATGTGCTCAGTGTGAACCTGCTTTCATCTGTGAAGAGAACAGGGCGCCAGTGGCGAATCTGCCAATCTTGGTGTTCTTTGGCAAATGCCAAGTGTCCTGCACGGTGTTGGGCTGTGAGCACAACCCCCATCTGTGGATGTCAGGCCCTCATACCATCCTCATGGAGTCGGTTTCTAACCGTTTGTGCAGACACATGCACATTTGTGGCCTGCTGGAGGTCATTTTGCAGGGCTCTGGCAGTGCTCCTCCTCTTCCTCCTTGCACAAAGGCGGAGGCAGCGGTCCTGCTGCTGGGTTGTTGCCCTCCTACGGCCTCCTCCATGTCTCCTGGTGTACTGGCCTGTCTCCTGGTAGCGCCTCCAGGCTCTGGACACTACGCTGACAGACACAGCAAACCTCCTTGCCACAGCTCGCATTGATGTGCCATCCTGGATGAGCTGCACTACCTGAGCCACTTGTGTGGGTTGTAGAGTCCGTCTCATGCTACCACGAGTGTGAAAGCACCACCAACATTCAAAAGTGACCAAAACATCAGCCAGAAAGCAGAAAGGTACTGAGAAGTGGTCTGTGGTCCCCACCTGCAGAACCACTCCTTTATTGAGTGTGTCTTGCTAATCGGCAATGACTTCCACCTGTTGTCTATTCCATTTGCACAACAGCTGTGAAATTGATCAGTGTTGCTTCCTAAGTGGACAGTTTGATTTCACAGAAGTTTGATTTACTTGGAGTTATATTGCGTTGTTTAAGTGTTCCCTTTATTTTTTTGAGCAATGTATATATATATATATATATATATATATATATATATATATATACACTCACCGGCTACTTTATTAGGTATACCTGTTCAATTGCTTGTTAACACTAATAGCTTATCAGCCAATCACATGGCCGCAACTCAATGCATTTAGGCATGTAGAGGTGGTCAAGACAACTTGCTGAAGTGCAGGCCGAGCATCAGGATGGGGAAGAAAGGTGATTTAAGTGACTTTGAACGTGGCGTGGTTGTTGTTGCCAGACGGGCTGGTCTGAGTATTTCAGAAACTGCTGATCTACTGGGATTTTCACACACAACCATCTCTAGGGTTTACAGGGAATGGTCCAAAAAAGAGGAAATATCCAGTGAGCAGCAGTTGTGTGGATGAAAATGCCTTGTTGATGTGAGAGGTCAGAGGAGAATGGGCAGACTGGTTCCAGATGATAGAAAGGCAACAGTAACTCAAATAACCACTTGTTACAACCAAGGAATGCAGAATACCATCTCTGAATGCACAACATGTCGAACCTTGAAGAAAATGGGCTACAGCAGCAGAAGACCACACCGGGTGCCACTCCTGTCAGCTCAGAACAGGAAACTGAGACTACAGTTCGCACGGGCTCACTGAAATTGGACAATAGAAGATTGGAAAAATGTTGCCTGGTCTGACGAGTCTTGATTTCAGCTGCGAAATTCAGATGGTAGGGTCAGGATTTGGCATAAACAACATGAAAGCATGGATCCATCCCGTGTTGTATCAATGATTCAGGCTGCTGGTGGTGGTGTAATGGTGTGGGGGATATTTTCTTGGCACACTTTGGGCCCCTTAATACCAATTGAGCATCGTTTAAATGCTGCAGCCTACCTGAGTATTGTTGCTGACCATGTCCATCCATTTATGACCACAGTGTACCCATCTTCTGATGGCTACTTCCAGCAGGATAATGCACCATGTCACAAAGCTCATATCATCTCAAACTGGTTTCTCGAACATGACAGTGAGTTCACTGTACTGCAATGGCCTCCACAATCACCAGATCTCAATCCAATAGAGCACCTTTGGGATCGTGACAGCTGCCAATGCTCATTTTGCAGTAAAAGGTTCCAGAACCTTTTCTGACAATTTTGGATCTGCTGTCAGCCTGATAGTGTAGAAGTGGAGGAAATTCAACACCATGGTTCCCTGTCCCTAGAGCTGTCAACCAACAAAAGTTACTCCAAGATTAAGGCGTAGGATATTTTGAGAGATCACATGAACCCCAGGGCAATATGTAAGGAGCTGCAGACATCTGTTATACTGGATAATGCCAGTAGTGTTCATAAGTCCACAATCAAGTATACACTAAATGTTACGTGTGCAAATGGTCTATGTGTGGAATGATAGCATGGAGAAATTACCTTCTCTCCAGAGGAACATTTGAAATAATTTTGTGTGGATAGAAAAAATGAAATGTTTTTTTGCAAAACCCAACACTGTATGTAGAATAAGAACTTTGACTGTGAAACATGGTGGTGGCAGTATCTTGGTTTGGGCCTGTTTTGCTGTTACTGGCTTGCCACCATTTGATGGAGCTGTGAATTCTGGATTCTTTCAAGAATTTGCACAGTAGAATGTTAGGGCATCTGTCCCTGAGCTGAACCTCAAAAGAAGGTGGGTTCTGCAGAAAGACAACAACCCTAAAAACACCAGGTAGCATACATAGAATGGTTAAAGCAGAAGAAATTTTGCAGTTTGGAACTGGCTTAGTCAAAGTCCAGACCTTAATCCAATAGAAATATTGAGGCAGGACCTAAGGTGTTGTGTTCATGCAAGAAAGCCCACTAACATTACAATTGAAGCAGTTCTGTAAGGAGGAATGGACCAAGATTCTTTGAAGTCAGTGTGCAGGGCTGGTCAACGGTTACAGGATATTTGGTTCCTTTGCTACTCAAGGGGCTCACACTAGTTCCTGAGAGCAGAGGTTTCCATACTTTTGCCACCAGACATTTAATGCTAGATTTAAGAAATTAATGAAAAATGATATATATTTTATGTCACTTGTTTAACTGGGTTGTCTTTATCCATTGTTATCTTCCCCTTATCTATTGTTATGATGCTTTAGATCATATTTATGTAGAAATTCACAAAGTTTTTGGGGGATCTAATGTACACAGAATGTTATTGTTGCAGCAATAATCCTTACCTTTAAGGGTGCATAAAATGTACAAAGACTCACAAACACCACTATATTTTTCCAGAATTAATCCTAGCCATCATTTCCCCTCACAACAGACAGTGTGCTTCAGTGGATGCACTACCTCTGCTGATTTTTACTGCGTATAAAGGTTAATTTGAATACCCAGTGTTTTGCTAGGTAGGAATAAAGGAGTCATAGCACATCTGTACATTTTAAATGTTATTGAGACATATCTGTCCAATAAAAGCTACAACCCCAATTCCAATGAAGTTGGGACGTTGTGTAAAACATAAATAAAAACAAAATATGATGATTTGCAAATCCTTTTCAACCTATATTCAGTTGAATACACTACAAAGACAAGATATTTAATGTTCAAATGGATAAACTTCATTGTTTTTTGCAAATATTCACTCATTTTGAATTTGATGCCTGCAACACGTTCCAAAGAAGTTGGGACAGGGGCAACAAAAGACTGGAAAAGTTGAGGAATGCTCAAAAAACACCTGTTTGGAACATTCCACAGGTGAACAGGTGAGGTAAATGGAAACAGGTGAGTGTCATGATTGGGTATAAAGGGAGCATCCCTGAAAGGCTCAGTCGTTCACAAGCAAGGATGGGGCGAGGTTCACCACTTTGTGAACAACTGCGTGAGCAAATAGTCCAACAGTTTAAGAACAACGTTACTCAACATGCAATTGCAAGGAATTTAAGGACTAAGCATCATCTACAGTCCATAATATCATCAAAAGATTCAGAGAATCTGGAGAAATCTCTGCAAGTAAGCGGCAAGCCAGAAAACCAACATTGAATGCCCGAGCTCATCTGAGATGGACTGACGAAAAGTGTCCTGTGGTCTGATGAGTCCACATTTCAAATTGTTTTTGGAAATCATGGACGTCGTGTCCTCCGGGCCAAAGAGGAAAAGGACTGTCCGGATTGTTATCAGCACAAAGTTCAAAAGCCAGCATCTCTGGTGTATCTCTGGTGTCTGATGGTATGGGGTGTGTTAGTGCCCATGGCATGGGTAACTTGCACATCTGTGAAGGCACCATTAATACTGAAAGGCACATACAGGTTTTGTAGCAACATATGCTGCCATCCAAGCAACATCTTTTTCAGGGACGTCCTGCTTATTTCAGCAAGACAATGCCCAGCCACATTCTGCACGTGTTACAACAGCGTGGCTTTGTGGTGAAAGAGTGCGGGTAGTATACTGGCCTGCCTGCAGTCTAGACCTGCCTCCCATTGAAAATGTGTGGCGCATTATGAAGCACAAAATACAGCAATGGAGAGTTGAGCAACTGAAGTTGTACATCAAGAAAGAATGAGAAAGAATTCCACCTACAAAGCTTCAACAATTAGTGTCCTCAGTTCCCAACCGCTTATTGAGTGTTGTTTAAAGGAAAGGTGATGTAACACAGTGGTAAACATACCCCTGTCCCAACTTCTTTGGAACGTGTTGCAGGCATCAAATTCAAAATAAGTGAATATTTGCAAAAAACAACAAAGTTTATCTGTTTATCTGAACATTAAATATCTTGTCTTTGTAGTGTATTCAATTGAATATAGGTTGAAAAGTATTTGCAAATCATTGTATTCTGTTTTTATTTATGTTTTACACAACATCATAACTTCATTGGAATTGGGATTGTAGATGAAATTAGTGAAATTAGTTTTTGAAGTGAAATGTTTGTGTGTCTGTGTGTGTGTGTGTGTGTGTGTATATATATATATATATATATATATATATATATAATATTATTGTGAGTTAAATTATAATAAGACAGTAATATAATAATAAATAACTAACAAGTTCATCATTATTTGCTGCAAGGTAACAAGTACATACACAGTCGCTCTTAAGTTTCAGTGTAATGTTACATGATTAATCAGGAAAGTAAATGACACACACCTCCATGTACAGGGCAAATTATATGTCAAGTCATAATTTATAATGATGAAAAGATTTTCGATTTAGCATGAATCATTGCTTTCATTTACAGCTTAGATTCATATACAGGTGCATACATGGAGGACTTTTTGAACTTTGTTCATGTACAACCTTTTTACAGTATCTGACAAAAGTGAGTGCACCCCTCACATTTCTGCAAATATTTTTTATATCTTTTCCTGGGACAAAACTATAGAAATGAAACTTGGATATAACTTAAAGTACTTGGTGTACAGCTTGTATAGCAGTACAGATTTACTGTCCTCTGAAAGTAACTCAGCACACAGCCATTAATGTCTAAATAGCTGGCAACACAAGTGAGTACACCTCACAGTGAACATGTCCAAATTGTGCCCAATCACAATTGTTGTCCCTCCCTGGTGTCACATGACTCGTTAGAGTTACAAGGTTCCAGGTGTGAATGGGGAGCAGGGCTGTTAAATTTGGTGTTTTGGGTACAATTCGCTTATACTGGCAACTAGATATTCTCATGGCAAAGAACTCTGAGGATGTGAGAAATAGAATTGTTGCTCTCCACAAAGACGGCCTAGGCTATAAGAAGATTGCTAACACCCTAAAACTGAGATATAGTATGGTGGCCAATGTCATACAGCGGATATCCAGGACAGGTTACACTCGGAACAGGCCTTGCCAGGTCGACCAAAGTTGAGTCCACATGTTCAGCGTCAAATCCAGAGGTTGGCTTCAAAAAATAGATGCATGACTGCTGCCAGCATTGCTGCAGAGGTTGAAGACGTGGGAGGTTAGCCTGTCAGCAGTCAGACTGTACGCCGCACAACTCGGTCTGCATGGCCGTCGTCCCAGAAGGAAGCCTTTTCTGAAGCTGATGCACAAGATAGCCTGCAAAAAGTTTGCTGAAGACAAGCAGTTCAAGAACATGGATTACTGGAACCATGTCCTGCGGTCTGACGAGACCAAGATTAAATGGCTCAGATGGTGTCCAGCATGTGTGGTGGCACCTTGGTGAGGAGTACCAAGACAACTGTCTACTGCCTACAGTCAAGCATGGTAGTGGTAAAATCAGGGTCTGGGGCTGCATGAGTTCTGCCGGCGCTGGGGAGCTGTGGTTCATTGAGGAAAATATGAATTCTAACATGTACTGTGACATTCTGAAGCAGAGCATGATCCCCTCCATTCAAAAACTGTGCTGGATGGCAGTTTTCCAACATGATAACGACCCCAAACACACCTCCAAGATGACAACTGCCTTGCTGAGGAAGCTGAAAGTAAGATAAGATAAGATAGATAAGATAATCCTTTATTAGTCCCACAGCGGGGAAATTCACAGTATTACAGCAGCAGCAGAGTAACAGGAGTAAGGCACTCAGTAGTAGAAACAGGAAGCAGTATAAACATTATCAACATTATAAATAATAAAAATTAAAGCTAAATCTCTAGACTATTTAAAACAAAATAAGGGTAATAATAAAATAAAATAAAATAAGAGTTGCATATAAATCTGTATTGCACTTAGCCTATTGCACAATGAAAAATGTTCGCATTCTGAATGTAAGTGTATATTGTATTGTATGTGGTCTACTGGGAGCAGTGCTGGTTGTACAGTCTCACAGCAGCAGGAAGGAAGGACCTGCGATAGCGCTCCTTCACACACTTGGGGTGAAGGAGCCGGTCACTAAAGGAACTGCCCAGTGCTGCCAGAGTCTCACGCATGGGGTGGGAGTCATTCTCCAGCATGGATGCTAGCTTGTTCAGCATCCTCCTTTCTCCCACCGCCTGCACTGGGTCTAGAGGAGTCCCTAGGACCGAGCCGGCCCTCCGGATCAGTTTGTCCAGTTTCTTCCTGTCTGCAATGGAGATGCTGCCGCCCCAGCAGACCACTCCATAGAAGATGGCTGATGCCACCACTGTGTCGAAAAAGGTCCTCAGGAGTGGCCCCTGCACTCCAAATGACCTCAGTCTCCTGAGCAGGTAGAGTCTGCTCTGTCCTTTCCTGTAAAGTGCAGCTGTGTTGTCTGACCAGTCCAGTTTACAGTTAAGGTGCACACCCAGGTACTTATAGGAGTCCACTCTTTCAATGTCCGTTCCCTGGATGTTCACTGCTGGAGGGGGATGTGTGCGCCTGCGGAAATCCACCACCAGTTCTTTGGTCTTCCCTGCATTGGCCCCTGTGTTACAGACCACCATGTCGGACACACAGTCCCTTGTCCTCACATACTGTTGACGGTTGGTGAGGTAGTCCAGGATCCAGTGTGTTAGGTGATGGTCCACCCCTGCCTGTTCCAGCTTGTCCTTCAGGAGCCCAGGCTGTATGGTGTTGAAAGCACTGGAGAAATCAAAGAACACGATTCTCACAGTGCACCCAGGCTTCTCCAGGTGAGAAAGAGCTCCATGCAGCAGGTAGATGATGGCATCATCCACCCCGATGCCAGGCTGGTAGGCAAACTGAAGTGGGTCCATAGATGAGCTCATCATAGGGGGGAGTTGTCTAAGGACCAGCCTCTCCAGTGTCTTCATCAGGTGTGACGTCAGTGCCACCGGCCTGTAGCTGCTGAGGTCCTTTGGGTGCTGTGTTTTTGGCAATGGCACCACACAAGATGTTTTCCACAGTTGTAGTACTCTCCCCAGCTTCAGGCTTGTGTTGAACATGTGCTCCACTATCCCACACAGCTGATCTGCGCAGGACTTGAGGAGCCTGGCACTGATGCCATCCGGCCCTGTAGCCTTCCTCGCCTTGATCTTCCTGAGCTCATTTCTCACCTGGGACATTGTGAAGGACAGACTGGAGCAGGGGGGGTGCTGAGTGTTGAAATGTGTGAACGGGGTGTTACGACAACCAGCAGAACCAGTGGGGGGTGGGTGTGAGCTGAAAGTTGTTGTTCTGGGGGTGGTTGTGAGAGAGGGGGTAGAGCAGCATGTTGGAAGTGCCAGACAGGAGGGTTTCAGCAGAGATGTCTGTGTAGTGGGAGGGGCGGGTGAGTGATCAAACCTGTTGAAAAACAGATTGAGATCGTTCACCCACTTTTGGTCCCCTACTGCTTGAGAGTCGGACTTCTTGTGGCCAGAGATTGCTTTAAGGCCTTTCCAGACTCCGCTGACATTATTGTGCTGTAGTTGTTCCTCCATCTTCCTCCTGTAGCTAGCTTTGCCCTCCCGGATCTTCCTCCTCAGCTCCTTCTGCACCGCTTTCAGCTCCTCCTTATCCCCTAATCTAAAGGCCCTCTTCTTCTCCTTCAGGAGAGCCTTTATGTCAGGGTTAATCCACGGCTTGCTGTTAGAGAAACACCGTACAGTCCTGGTGGGTACAGTGTTCTCCACGCAGAAGTTCACATAGTAAAGGTGATGGACTGGTCAAGTATGTCTCCAGACCTAAACCCACTTGAGCACCTGTGGGGCTTCCTCAAGTGGAAGGTGGAGGAGTGCAAGGTGTCTTAACATCCACTCGCTCTGTGATGTCATCATGGAGAAGTGGAAGAGGATTCCAGTAGCAACCTGTGCAGCTTTGGCGAATTCCATGCCCAAGAATGTTCAGGCAGTGCTAGATAATAATGGTGGTCACACAAAATATTGGCACTTTGAGTACAATTTGGACACTGTGAGGTGTGCTCACTTGTGTTGCCAGCTATTTAGACAGTAATGGCTGTGAGCTGAGTTATTTTCAGAGGACAGAAAATCTGTACTGCTATATAAGCTGTACACCTAGTACTTTAAGTTGTGTCCAAGTTTCATTTGTATAGTGTCGTCACAGGAAAAGATTTTATATATATATACTCTCAAAGGTGGGTCTGCAGTGGTTCTATAGAAAAGAACCACTTGTGGTTCCACAAAAGTGGATCTACATAGCATTTGAATGGTTCCTTGCTTGCTCAAGTGGTCTGTGTTGGAAAGCCAGCTGCAAAATTCTTTTTACAGAATTGTTTAAAAGAATGTAGCTTGTACTTGGTGCTTTGGTTAATACCTAGAACTTACGAGGCAGCAAATGGAAAAAGCAATACTAAATATTTTGGAGGTTTTGTCATGCTGAAGCAATGTATTAAGCTTTAAGTTTTAAATATATATGAATTCCACCTTTTTCTGACTACTCAAATGCATTTATTGTGCTCCAGTAATTACTGACTTTTTGTTGGGGTTTTCCCTCATCATCTTTTTCTATCATTTGTTTTTCCCCACAGTGTATTTCTACTACTGATTTGGCCTCTCTGTATACAAGGACGTGAGATATTCTGCCTAAAGGAGCAGACGCTTTGTGTGATTTCCACCATGCCTTGTCCCCACCTCAGCCTCAGTCCTTCTCCTAACTGATGCCTTTCATCTGAACCGCAGCAAGTGTGTAGCCGTCAGCGCAGTGCCTCTTCCGCACTTCCTCCTTTCGATGCGACCGTGTTCCTTCATACCTCTCGGAGTGCTTCGCAACTGTGCACTTTCTCCTACCCGATGTCTTTCTTAATGGGCTTTTCCCCCCTGCTGTTTTAGCTTTGTTAATGAGTCGTCTGTTTTTTTTTCTTGTTTCAGGAAACTAAAGTGAGTGATTCAGGTCTGTCTCAGTCATCCTTATTGGATAACATTACAAATTTCAAAATCAATTTACACATTAAATAAATAAATGATTAAATTTTTAATCGGAAAATATGATCCAAGAGACATACATGGTTAGGTAGAGTGTAATGTGTGATGATATAAAGCTTATGGTGGTTGGTATAGTATATTGGGTAACACCTCTGCCTTCTGTGCTGTAGACTGGGGCTCAGTCCCCCGCCTGGGCAAGCACGAGATGAGTCCTTGGGCAAGACTCCTAACACTACCTTCGCCTACCAGTGTAAGATGATCAAATTGTATGTCGCTCTGTATAAGAGCGTCTGCCATAAATGTAAATGTTATATGTGAATGTGATACTAATCATTGGCAGTTTTTAATTCAGTTGATGCAATCAAAATAGACTAGTAAAAAAATGAAGAATGATACATGCACTACATATGTTTCCTCGAACTAAACTTGCTTTTTACTCATTACAGTTCCACATAGTCACACATCTGTGTGGTACAGTCCTATGTTTTGTCTCTTGCAGGAATGCCTTTCCTAATTTTTTTGTTGAATGTCATGATTTATATCATGATTGGTTTTACATTGAGGAGGTGATATTATTCCCAAAAATGACTATTTCTGACTCTAGGTGGCTTCTCAGTGTATAGTGGTTGTAGATGGGAAAGATATGTTCCAAATTCAACACACCTATTCTGGGTTACTTTATGAATAATGGCCATGAGATTAGCGAGCTATGCAAACCAAGTTGAATGTAACTTTAAACATTTATTAACAATGAATGAGGCAGCATCTTAATGTAACGAGTCGCTAAAATCTAGGAAGAATTCTCCTATTCTCCTATTGTTGTTTGACTTGTGAAAACATGGTTAAGAATTTTACATTCTTATTATGTGTTTGATGGCTCGTCTTAAGAAGAGTGGTTCTTTATATTATAGATAATGAATCTTTGAGATAAGCTTGTAATATTGCAAAGGCCAGATAGGCTTGTATAATTAAAACGGGTTGAAAAACCTGAACACGTTCATGAAGTTGTAAATTTAAAGGTCTTAACCCTGTTTCAGTCACTCGAGTAGAGCATTGATAACAGCATATATTGATTCTCTCCACCAAACCATCCTGTGGGGTCAATACATAATACACAAGCTGGATATAGTAGGGTGGACAGTTTGAATAAACCAGCAAAAATTCCTTAAAATCTTTCAAATTATGATAAATCACAAGCATTCAGCCCCAACCGAGAAGGAGATCTCTTTTACACTACTCTATTTCTAAGTTTTTGGCATATGTTTTGATAAAAACCCTTAGAGAATGGAAAAGGCAGAGCTAAGTGACTGCTAATGTCTCCAGCATTTAAGAATTTCGATCAGCAAGTAAAGACAAGCAGAACTGCACTATGCTGCCCTGAGAATTTGATTCAAGATCCATCATAGCATTTATTCAGGTGGCAAATCCTATGCAGGCCAGTGAATGTAATTTTACCTAATACCAAAACATTTAGTGGCGAAGAGTCAGGTATTTTCTGTGGTACTGTGGTATGTTTGATCTTTTAACAGCATGTCATTTGCCCATTGTGTGCTGATTCTAATAAAGTGATGAAAATGTGATTGTTTTATTTGGGGGGGGGGGGGGGGGGGGGGGGGGGTCTGTTGATTCTTGAGGTTTTTCATGTAACTTTTCAACGGGGTCACAGAAAAAGCTACAAAATGAAAAAGTGTAAACGTAAACATAAAATGTTCAAACTATTTATATGACCCAGTATACATTTGTAAAGCATTATTGAATGTATGCCACCAAAAACATCATGAAGCATTTAAGCATAGTAAATAATCTAATAGATGAGGCTTAATTTCAGATGTTAAAGGGATCATTGTGCCTCCTGCAAACACAGACCAGACTACAACACTGCTTAAAACTTAATTGTGAATGGGCTACTGATGTAGGGTAAATATTTGGATATGTGTAAACACTGGACCTAATTATCCAACCATTATAAATAAGACATTTTATAGTCTTAAGGACCATCCTGATGAACAAATTTAAGGAAGGACATTTAGTGGTGAAAAAGGCCCACTCTTTTTTTGACCAGATGAGTGCACACAAGTATGACATGAAACATACTGAGTAGACCAGACAAGTACACAGGTAGCAAACATTTCTAGAAAAGACAATTAGAACAAAAATATAATAAATAAAATATTAACTGTCCAATATGAGCTAAAAGATGCATGTCTGTACATATGCAGATATGAATATCTACACATATTATCGTGTTCTGCCACTGGTGCATAGGTTTAGGTTTAGTTAAGTTGGAGCTTAACACTGGGAGAAAAGTATAGAGCCAGGAGGGACCTGCCCTCATGTCAGTTAATTCAGGAGTGCCTCATTTTCTGCTTTAATAAAACAGCTCTTTTCTATGCAAAACATGGCTTCTCCTGATTGTTCCTCTGAGTGAAGCCACACTGCACAGAAGTGCGATCTGGCACTGAAATACAGAGACAAGGTGGCGAAACAGAAGCCAATAGTGAGGAAGGTGGGAGTGCAATGGCCAACAGAAAAAGCAGCATGATGGCCAGCAGAGAAACAATGAGCTGGTCGGCGAGAGCAAAATTGAACGTGGAATCGATAAAAGTGATAGTGGTGGAGCAGCAGTTGCCAGCGGCACCCAGCTTAGGCATGGCAGAGCAGAGCCAGCATGCATTCTACTGCCACGCTACAATGAGGAAGGAAGCTGTATTCGATGCAGCTGCAGATGGTTGCTCAGCTTTGCAGCTGGATAGAGGCAGAGACCACAATCCAGCTTTGGCCCTGGAAGGAAAGACACTCCAGGTGCTCGTGGACTTATTGGCAGAGCAGCATGGTGACTTTGCAGCACTGACAGCGGCTCTGCAATGGTAGTATGGGGAAGCACCAGCAATGCTGTCCATCAAGAAGAACTGCTTCCAGACAGTTAAAGGCAGCAGGGGTAGTGAATGAGCGTGCTGCCACCGTGGAAGCCGAAACAGCAGAACCCATCCTCAACATCACAGCTTTGAAGCGGGGTTGTGGCAAGTAATATGGCCAACCAGTGAGTGTCGGGAGCATGGATAGTGTGTTAGTGGTGTGGAAAAAGGGGACTTCTAACTCGCCAATGCTGTGAGCTGGAGTGAAAAATTAACCACAGGCTTTGGACAGAGTGTAGCATCGACCATGATATTCCAGGCTATTAAATCTGCATGCCAGGGACCAGTGCATTGTCTGTCTTAATGCCATGCTGGTCCACATACCAGATTTTGATGGGGTGCTTGCAAATTAGGAGCTGATATTCCAGGCTATTAAATCAGCATGCTAATGTCCTGTCCCACTGCCACTGGCTGCTGAGGACTGCCGGTACTGTGTGCATCTTAATGAGAAAGCCAAACGAACAGAAAAAGCTAAATCAACTAGAAATGGAGAAGTTTGAACTACCACACTGAAAAACTCCTGCTGCCACACTTCGAACCTCAAACTTTTCATGTGATTTTATGGTCTGGCACAATGTAAATCATGTGAGTATTATGTTACATTCAAAAATTCTTTATGTTCTTTACAAAGAACAGTGTCTGGTCAGGTACGATATGCCTTAAGACCAGCATTCAATGAGTCGGTGATTCGGATGTCCCTGGGCTACAGAAGGTGCTGATTGATCCTAACAGAATGTCATGATAACTGTACTTAAGTAGAGAACATGATACAAAGAGTCTAAACTAGTGGTGGGAAGCAGCAGAACTAGTTTCAAATGGTAGGGCATTTGATCAGAGCCGGAAATGCCACAGTAAGGATTCAAGTTGCGTTAGTGGATGACTTTAATCTGAAGAGGTAAAGGGGTCAAGTCTGTCTTGCTGCAGTCAAAGGAGTAAAGGTGTGTTGCTGACACGTTGGGTAATGAGTTAATTAAGGGATGACAGAATAGTACATTATGCAGGAATCGGTTGTCGGTTATGTAGGAACTGCATGTTGGAAGTTTGTGATTACAGGCCACAGCACCCCAATGTGTCATCACAGCAGGAGAATGTTAAACATTACATTGTCTTTATTTATTGTATGGAAGCCCCCAAAGGGCTAGTCTTAATATAGGGATAAAACTCATAGAGGTGTACAAATGAAAGAGTCAAAGAGTAGAGGGCCTTAGGTAAGCTTCAAAAGGACAGAGTAGCTGCCAGCAGGCAAGATGAATGGAATGGAAGGCTGAGGCAAGAGGAGGAGTAGATGAATAAGGAAAACTATTTGTGGAGTAAACAATGAAAAACAGTAACTTTACAGGAGAGGGAAATTTAGTTTTTTGTAATGAATGCAATGTCAATGTATTGAGATTAAAGGAGCTTAATTTTGAACTATTTCTGTTACATTTGTCATGGAAAGTTTGACCCAATGTAAAGCACACATGGTGTTTTCAAATAATGTAATGAAAAAAAACAGGCAAAATGGAGACACAAGGTTTTGTTCTGACAGTTCTGAAATTTGAACCGAGTTCACTCTTTATTGCTCACACAAAATATATTTATTATTCAATTTGATTTAATAGTCATTTCAGCAAGAACGCATGAACATGAAGACGGAAAAATAATGAGAAACTTTGTTGTTTGGATTAGGTTTGGATTATTTATATAAACTTAACAAGTTATCAACTGCTACTGCTCTCACCTGTATCTGTGCATTTCTGCTTTTCACTTTGGATTAAGATTGAGCTCTTTAAAAACATATGCAAAAGGCACAGAACTCAAGCGACAAAGAAAATAAAACGGATAAAAAAAACCTTTGTTGTTTGGATTAGGTTTGGATTATTTATATAAACTTAAGTTATCAACTGGTACTGCTCTCACCTGTATCTGTGTTTCCTATAAGCACATCATTAGTGCATATACCCACACAAACATGATGTAACACTCGGACAGGGTGGTGAGATGCAAATGCACAGAATCTTTAACGCACAAAATCCACAGAGCAAAAATCGGGAGTACAGACAGGCAAAGAGTCAAAAAACCAGGAAAGACCAAAATACAGGGATAACAGCTCAATAAAGACACTGAGAGTGGCAATACCTCGCAAGGAGGCAGAGTAAGAAACCGGGTTATAAAGGGTGGCTGATGAGCAGATTGTAGGTAGGTGTGTGAGAAGTCAGCTTCTCAATATTCCGGAGAAGCTGATCTCTGAATGAAGGAACGGCCAGTAGGCGTGACAGAACCCCCCCCCTCCCGAAGCGCTATGGGCTCAGCCAGGGGACGACCCCGAGGTCTGGGACCAGGATGGTCAGGGAAGCGTTGATGAAACGAGGAATCACAGGCCTGAGGAGTGAGACAAGAAAACTGGGTGAGATTTTAAACTGACAGCGTAACTCCAGTCTATACGTTACCTGATTGATCCGTCTTAACACTTTGAAGGGCCTAACATACCTAGGGCTCAATTTCTTGCATGGGAGTCTGAGTTTGAGGTCTCTAGTAGATACTCATACTCTGTCACCAGGATTAAAAGAAAGGGTATCACCTCTACGTCGATCCACCTGTTCCTTCTGACGGCGCACCGCCAAACCAAGGCGATTATGGGTCTGTTCCCAAGTCCTCTCACCATGTTCAAAGCATTCATTGAAAGCCAGAGCCTCAGTCCTTTCAGCATTCCAGGGGAATATTGGAGGTTGAAAGCCTAAAAAACACTGGAAAGATGTTAAGTCAGTGGAAGCACTGCAGTGTGAATTTTGTACATATTCTGCCCACAGAAAGAAACGTGACCACTCCCTTGGTTGGTCGTGACAGTAGTGACATAGAAGACGACCTATTTCTTGATTAAGGCGTTCAACTTGACCATTAGCTTGTGGTCTGCGACCTGAGGTAAGACTGACCGAAACCTCCAATTTATCCATGAATGCCTTCCATACCTGTGATGTAAACTGTGGTCCTCTGTCTGAAACAATGTCCTCAGGTATACCAGTAAGTAGTGAGGTGATAAACATGACTTTAGCATGCTCAGACAGACCAGGAGGAAGTTGCTGAGAAAAATTGTTGGCACATTGAAGTAAAAACCCCTCACAACCATCTGGATCACCAGCATACTTATCTGAGAGGGCTACTTTAAGGGAGGCTTGGGCTTAAGGCAGGGATGGTAGAACAACTTGGGGCTGAGCTGGTTGCTGGACTGGTTTTTGAGTTAGCTGCTGCTGGATGGCCTGCACAGCTCGGCCTTGTTCAGCAACCACCTCTAGAAGAGCTGCATTCTCTGCTGCATCCATAGGTCTGGCGAGGTATTCTGTAACACTCGGACAGGGTAGTGTGATGCAAATGCACAGAATCTTTAATGCACAAAATCCACAGAGCAAAAATCAGAGTAGAGACAAGCAAAGATTCAAAAAACCAGGAAAGACCAAAATATAGGGATAACAACTCAATAAAGACACTGAGAGTGGCAATACTTCGCAAGTAGGCAGAGTAAGAGTCTGGGTTATAACGGTTGGCTGATGAGCAGACTGTAGGCAGGTGTGGGAGTGTGGGAGAAGTCAGCTTCTCAATATTCCGGAGAAGCTAATCTCTGAATAAAGGAATGGCCAGTAGGCGTGACACATCATGCAAAATATAAAATTAACAAATAAATTTTTTTTTAAAAACTTCATTAAAATGTAATTACATACAAAACCAATTAAAAGGCAATAAAGACTACTGTCTACTGTACCTGTATGCTCTTCCAAAATAGTAAATATAAGGTAATATTAAAGAGCGAAATAACAAGCAAAACTTGGCTAAATAAATCACTACAATGTGATTGAACATGATTATTTTATTAAGGTAAAGTAACATCCCAAGAGATACAAGAACTCACATTAAACAGCATCTAATGGTTACAAGTACAGATTAATACCTAAATCAAACATCTAAAAAGATGCTAGAGTAGAACATGAGTCGATGCACTGTGGCACTCTCAAGTAGACTAAGCAAAAATAAGAAGAAAAAAGTGGCGAGTCAGTACTTTTAGAAAAAAAAGTTGTTTTTTAACACATTGTTTCACCTAGAGACCACCATGATTACTGCTTAAAATGTTTCAAAGAACAAGGCATCATAAACATTGACTTAAACTAAATAAAACACCATATCCCACAAGTGCGAGCTGCAATTTTAAAAAGTTTTTTTTTGTGCGGAAGTGATGTTCACGTAGACTAGCCTACTTGTTTAATTGCAATTAAACAAATTTGCAGGGCGATTTTTGAGTTTTATTTCCTGAACTAGTTGCAGCCAAACACCAGTGTATTAACCTCTACCCTATTATATAACAGCACCATCAAATCAACAAGGGTAATGCCTCATCTGATGCACATCAATGCATCTTTCTAATTTACCAGGCACACAATGAAACGCACGAAAAATACCAAGAGCCTGACTCTGCCAGATGGGAGTATATTGCCTAGGAAAAGGTGAGAAAGAAACATAGTAACGTTTAGTCAAAATACTTAAATAGGTATTGTTGGAACATACCATTGATTTTCTTTCTTTTTGTATTTCTAACTGTGGCCGAGCGAATCAATCATGCTGAATTAGGTGTCCTCTCAGCTATGAAATAGAATCTAATACCACATCGACATTTTACTTGGTCATGCTATGGTAATTACAACGGTCATTCTTAAAAAGTCATGAAACGTGAAATTAATAAAACCAAAAAAAGAAACATAGGAAGAATTAATAAAATCAGTTTTAAGATAAATGAGTAAAAGAAACTATGGTAGTATTTACTGTAGGGCACTGTTCATTAGGCTACATGACACCTACATAAGTTTGTCAAGACGCCTGACATAACTCTACATAACTGCTCATAAACATTTATTCCAACAGGCATCATCTGTCATAAAGGTTACATTTGCCAATTTCGATCAAAGTCAGCTAGTCTTTATGACAGATGATGTAGAAGGCACTTATAAAGAGTTATGTAGAGTTGTGTCAGTTGTCAAGACAAGCTTATGTAGGTGTTACGTAGCCTTATGAACAACACCCTACAGTAAAGTGTTACAAGTGCTACAATATCAAAGTGAAGTGCAACTGTTTTAAAGAAAAACAAGGGGATTGGGGGGGGGGGGGTACACTGACTTTTTAAACACTCGATTCACTAAAACTACGTTTCAATTTTCCATTTTCAAAACTTCAATTTTCCCAAACGTCTTTATTGGAAGGCGATTTCCGTAAAACAAAGTATGACAGTATTTTATAAGTATAAAACACATAAAAGACACCCATTCCCCCCATAAACATCATACTGCACAATACTTTCTAGAGTTTGGGTGGTATCCTCCTTCACATTACTCTCTTGGCACCAATGAAACATCTGATAGCACCATCACAAAAATGCTTAAAAACATCACACATAGCACACACAACATTTCTGTAATTTTTTTTTTTTAAAAAACAACATGGCATATTCTCACTCCTATGAGAACACATGTATCATAAGGCAAAACACATGAATGACAGAAATTGAAAGTAAAGGACCAGTCATCTTTCACAATGTGTGGATCAATTTAAACAGACATAAAATATGAAATGTCTCACATTCACAGAAATAATTTCAGAAGTTCTAATTTAGTCCATGTATAGAAGAAGGGAAGAAGGTGTACATTATAATCCTTTTCTTTAAAATATATGTCCTCACATGTTAAAAACATAAAAAAATAAAACATTTGTTTTTGAGTAGAAGGTGCCCAAAAAAAAAGGGGGGGATCTTAACAATTAACCGATTAACTGATTAAGCGTTAACCAACAAATACATACACTATATATTTACACATTTATTTGCGTTCTAATAAGCAACTGATATTTGAACAGACTATTTTTTAAATTCAACTTCCGCTTTTCTGACTGTCGACTTGGGACACTGCAGAGATGAAACCATCCAATAAGTAGCTCACAGCACCATCACAAGAAGGTTAGTGCTGTCTTTTTATTATTTTATGTTGCTTTTGTTGAAGATAGGGCCAAGCTGTGCAGAAAAAGTGCTTGTTAGCTAATGGTTACCCTATGTAGTTAGTTCCATGATTAAAAAAAAAGCTTAAAAGAGCTGTGAACTACTGACTTTACACTGACTGTTGTTTACACTATGCATTTGGCCCCAGTCAGGCCATAAATGTTTGTTAAGTTTAATAATATGGGCTAGGTAATAAGTACTAGACTCCATTAGGTTACCGTCATATCTGTGACACTAGAATGCATTTTTTTCATTCAATAACATAAGTCATGTTTAAAACAGTGCTGTGTTTCGTGTTTTCAAAGGTAGTTAAGGTTTATTGGTTAACAATTAATCACTGACTAATAATGGTCAGTTATCGGTCAAAATTCATATCCCTATAACAAAACAAAACATGCAAACAAACTTGCAAACCTGTTCAACCTGCAAATTCGATCCATGTAAGCCATTTAAACCCATCAACAGAGTAAATATGGCATTTACAGTTTTTATGTAGATGTTACTGGATACATAAATGACAACATAAGCTTAAGATGCAATGATAACTAACTAGAACGGTTTTATTTACTAAAAACTGCAACAATCGGGTTTTAGCAAGAAATTTTTAAATACGATGTTAAGTGATCTACAAAATTCCGGTGTGGAGAAAGAGCAAAACTGCTGACCCTCCAAACAACATTCTTGCTACATAATCTAGCCATCAAGTCTTTCCTAGCAAGGATGTAATCAGTACACACTAGTGTACATCATACATGACACTGTATTTTAGCAGTTACTGAGTTTTATCCTTAATTCAACTCTTATTTTCTTACCTGGTAAAATCGCACAATTAAAAAATTCCAAATTCACGTCTTGCTTATGGAGGATGACAAGCTAGTCATGCAAACAGCTTATTTGTAACGGCACAAAATCAAGTGCCTTTAGTTCTCTGGCGTTCCTTTTTGTCTCAGAACGGACTTCTGAAAAGGTCTGCTTTTCACTTTGGATTAAGATTGAGCTCATGGAGCAGAACGTCAGAACACCAAACTGTCTTTAAAAACACATGCAAAAGGCACAGAACTCAAGCGACAAAGAAAATAAAACGGATAAAAAGGTACCTTCAAGGTAACCTTCAGGATGACACAATTTGTTTTCATTTTGTTAAAAACTCATTCAAAAATATTCTGTGCTCTGTTGCACTCGATTTACTTCTTTTTATGCTTCTTCCCTCCAACCACCCCTTCAGCTGCCTTCTCTGCAGCATCATTCCTGCTGGCCTTTTGGTCTTCAGCATCTGCCACTGTCTCTGCCTCCACACCTGAGTACTCAGATGAGGCAAATGAGTTTCGGGGTCGTTTAGGTGCGGATGTCTCATTCACCTCACTGACTGCAGAGGCTTCAGCAAGGCTCGCCTTGCTAGGACGGCCCCGCTTACGCGGATGGCTGCTGGCAGAGATGGCATTGCTGCTGCTCAGATCACTGTTTTCGGTCTCCTTTGTATGAGTACTGGCTTTTCCAGAACCTGGTGGTCTTCCCCTCTTTCGAGGGGCTCCATTTGCTTTTTGTGATGACAGTTTTATCTTTGCTTCGGAACCTGGAGGCCGCCCCCTTTTTCGAGGAATTCCGTCTGTCTCCTGTCCTGCAAACTTTATCTTCAGCACAGATCCTGAGGGTCGCCCTCGCTTTCTAGGAGCTCCATCAGCTTCCTGTGTTATAACCTTTTGTTTCGTTCCAGAGCCTGGGGGTCTGCCCCTCTTCCGAGGAGTTCCTTTTGACTCCTGCCTGACTGATATCTTTGTTCCAGAACCTGGAGGTCGCCCCCTCTTTCTAGGAGTCCCCTGAATGGCCCGTTTTGCTGGTGACCTTGCTGCCAGACCCCGTTTCTTCTTAAATGAACCTTGCGGCCGTCCCCTCTTTCGAGGAATGGCCTCACTAAGCTCAGACATCCTCTTTATATTTTTCTTCAGGTTTCCATTGACTGTACCATTCTGTGAAGAAGCTCTTGCTATGGGTTCATATTTGCGTGGTCGACCTCGTCCCCTTTTCTCTTTAGGGATATTTACGAGGGGATGGATGCGGGGTCTCCCAAGAGGCTTAGAAAGCCTCCGTTTCCTTTGCTTGCTCAACCTCAACATTCTCTCTGCTTCCTCTACTGGCGTAAGGGGGATCTTTCTTGGCCGTCCTGGCATTCTTATCTTCTTAGGGCGACCACGCTTCTTCACTTTCGGTCTAAACACTGTTTCAGGTGAAAAATAATCCACTCTTTTTGATGTCCTGGCATTATGTGTTACTTCTGTGACAGAGATAATCTTTTTCTTAACTGACCCTTTTGGCCTGCCTCTGCCACGTTTGGCAGGATTATTTCCATTGGCCCGACTGTTATCAGATCCGTCCTTCTGCTCAACTTCCATCATTATTTCAGGCTTACCTTGGGTCTGGGATCTCCACCCAGACTTGCCTTTCCAATCACTAGATTCTGGAAAAAAGAAGACAATGGATTAAGGCTTTATTCTTTGAATTAGGACAACATTCTTTCAGTCAGAAAAAGACAAAGTTTCAAACCCTGGACTTCGAGTTCCAACTGCCCTACGTGTTTTAATGTTTTCACTCTTCTCAAGAGAAGTTTGTTAAATAACAAATGGTTGGATTAAGGTTTTATGGAAGCAGGAGAAACACTAAAATGTTCACTGAAGGAAGTCCTCCAGGACCAGGTTTTGAACCACTAATCTAGGTAATTCATCATTAAATGACCCACAAAGTTTGATGTTTCACCAGAAAAACAAAGAAAACCTAAATACAGCTGCTGGTAACAAGGAAAAGAACAAAGATCATTTATTAAGTTAAACAAATATTAATACTTTCTATTTAAATTGAGAACTAATACCAGGTATCTCTGTTTTGGGGATGAAACTGGGCAAATTTAATCTGAATCAGATTCAGGTTAATGCTTTTGAATAATTTAGAGGAACATGCTTTTGGCCATCTTTTCATAGTTGCATAGCAACACCATCTGTGACTTTTGACAGCAATCTAACACATATCATAACTAAGCTTCCCCAGACAAACAAAGCGAGAAGTCCATATGTCCCCCACATACATCCACAACTGTTCATTTTTTCAGAGGTTTTCAAGCAAAGATTCATCAGAAATGTACCACAGAAGTCATGTAAACTCAATGTAATCGTGTTGATTATTTGCTGTTGTATGCTGTGGCCTAAAATACATTTGCCAGTTGTTGACAACTTTGTTTCCTTTTTTTTCGTCTTTTTTTCCCTGATGCACATAGACTTTTGTAATTACGTCAGAAAACTTGTCCAGTTCAAAAACACAGAACTGTGCTTTTTATCTAGACTTTTCTATCTGTTACAACTCTTTTACAATTAACCCTGCCCACGGAGAAGTTTAACGTTTGCAGTCCGTTTTCAGTTGAACTGCTAATCAACAGTAGGTGTAAGAAGCAAAGCTAACATTTTCTTTTGTAACAGAGGGGTGCATGTTACTTGTATAAGAAATAATAATCTTGTTGTTAAAATTATTTATCAAAAAGTCTCTCTCTCTCTCTCTCTCTTAGGTTTACACTTCTACTACTGTATGGAACTAAATCTCAGAACTGCCTGATGCCTCTAAGATAACTGTTCTAAAAGTTTTTGCTTCGGTCTCACAGACTTGTTTACAAATGTTTACAATAAACTTTACTTCTCTTAAATTCTGATTTTATGAAAATTTTTTATTCTGTTTAATTTGTTCTGAATAAATCAACATATTGGCTTTTATACACTTAAGAGTGCTTTGAAGTGTTGCTAGCATTACTCTGCAATAACAACCCAGAGGCACTACACGAAAAATTTTTGTTTTTAAAAGAGAAAAAAATTATTTTTTTTCTTTTTTTAGAACTGGAGAAACAGGCAGCATAGAGTACCTAAGACATGCAAATCCCATGATCTACGCAAGCTTAACACATTTCTTGGAGAATAATTTTGCTGCAAGGTTAAATACAAAAGTATGTATTATATGAACGGTCAGACTGACCTAACAATAAGAGTCGATTTTCCCCAAATCAGAAATACTTTACTGTTAAGAAAGCCGACACACAGTGACCTCTAAATCACACTGTCTGCGGCCAGCAGCCCAACAAGGCACAGAGCACTTTCATGTAGCAACTCAGTTACTCTGCCAGTGCTGATCTTCACTACCCAGCTCAAGGACAGAGATTTGGGTTGAATATTTTGAATGTGTGTCATTTAAGCCTGTCCCTTCATCACTTCAAATGAAACTACACAGGCAATGCCAAACATGAGACAGTCTAAGAGAAATAGCGGTGGGAGAGCGGAATGAAATATTTGGCGAATTTCCTTACAAACGCAGGGGTAAAACTAAATAAGTTAAAAATAAAGTGTACAATAACATTTCAAGAAGGGCACAAGAAGAAGCTATTAACGCTATTAAATAACTAATAATATACTGTAATCTTTCTTGTTTTGTTTGTGGTTTTTTGTGTCAGTGTATTGCCCATGAGATTTTATCACCACTTCAAATACAAGCACTTGCAGGTACTCATTTATCCATTTTTATGTCATGAAGCCTTTTCCACATTCTGAAAACATGATCTTTCTTGACAAACCTAAGACCGCTCTTTTTCATTTCAGAAATAATAATAATACAAAAAAATGTTTTACCTACTGGCTTCTATCTATATATATATATATATATATATAGATATAGAGAGAGACAGAGCGAGAGAGACAGACAGAGAGAGACACAGAGAGACAGAGACAGACAGAGAGAGACAGAAAGAGAGAGACAGACAGACAGAGAGAGAAAGAGACACAGAGAGACAGAGAAAGAAAGATACAGGCAGAGAGAGAGAAAAAGAGAGAGAGACAGAAAGAGAAAAAGAGAGAGAGACAGACAGACAGAGAGAGAAAGACAGAGACAGACAAACATAGAGAGAGAGACAGAGACAGACAGACATAGAGAGAGAGACAGAGACAGACAGAAAGAGAGAGACAGACAGACAGAGAGAGAAAGAGACACAGAGAGAGAGACAGAGAAAGAAAGATGCAGGCAGAGAGAGATAGACAGACAGAGAGAGAAAAAGAAAGAGAGACAGAGAGAGAGAGACAGAGAGAGAAAAAGAGAGAGAGAGACAGAAAGAGAGAGACAGAGACAGACAGACATAGAGAGAGAGACAGACATAGAGAGAGAGAGAGAGAAAAAGAGACAGGCAGAGAGACAGATAGAGAGAGAAAGAGACAGAGAGAGAAAGAGACAGAGAGAGAAAAAGAGAGACAGAGAGAAAGAGACAGAGAGAAAAAGAGAGACAGAGAGAAAGAGACAGAGAGAGAGAAAAAGAGAGAGAGACAGAGAGAGAGAGACAGAGAGAAAGAGACAGAGAAAAAGAGAGAGACAGTGAGAAAGGGAGACAGAGAGAGAGAAAAAGAGAGAGAGAGAGAAAAAGACAGAGAGAGAGAGAGAAAGGGAGACAGAGAGAGAGAAAAAGAGACAGAGAGAGAGAAAAAGAGACAGAGAGAGAAAAAGAGACAGAGACCTGTAATTTCACTGAAAACAGCAGTGAGTGCAGCATCACTGCTTTACTCCGAACATGTCCACATTTTGTTTAGTTTTTTTTTTCTTCTTTTTGAGTCCAACTACTAGACAGACACATGAGACGAAACGCTGCCGGATAACACGCCAGTTTCCAGCACATAAACAGACCCCCTCTCCCCGCTCAGCCCGCCTCGGACCACCGTGTTCAGGTCCAGGTAATGAAAGGCTGAAGCTAACGGGCTAGCGCGCTAAATGGAAACTGGCGAACTAAGACAAGTTTTCCGTGCAGGAAATGCGCCGTTAGCGCTGCGCCGAAACAGCCGAAACGGTTTGAGTGCAGCTCCACTTACTTATTCGGCCGTTTGGTCGGAGCAGAGCGGCTCTTTCTCATGCACTGGAGAGAATTTCGATGCAAACGGCACCGGACAGAGAGGCTGGCGGCTGTGATGATTTAAAAAAAACAAAAAAGCGTTTTTTCCGTCTCATTTCGGTTTGTAGTGCATCACAGCGTGGACGGGAATGTCGCCCCCTACTGTTTAGGAGTGACATCAACCGCGCCAAACCATAAGACAGTCTATCTCATAATTTTGAGATGCTAAGCCAATATTTTGATATTTTCTCAAATTAATGAGAAAATAAGTTGCTTTTTGATTATACTGAGACACTTTCTCATCTTTCTCAGATGCATAAAGCATCTCAAAGTAACAAGAACGTTTCACAGTAAAGTTACTCAAAATAATGTCTTAGTACTGCAAAATAGAAATAGAAATAGAATAGAGAGCCCTCTCTGGGTCGGGGATGAGCTCTTGCCTCAAGTGGAGGAGTTTAAGTATCTCGGGATCTTGTTCACGAGTGATGGTAAAAGGGAGCGGGAAATTGACAGGTGGATTGGTGCTGGGTCAGCAGTGATGCGGGCTCTCTACTGGTCTGTTGTGGTAAAGAAAGAGCTGAGCCACAAGGCAAAGATCTCGATTTACTGGTCGATCTATGTTCCCACCCTCACCTATGGTCATGAGCTTTGGGTAATGACCGGAAGAACGAGATTGCGAATACAATCGGCCGAAATGACTTTCCTCCACAGGGTGTCTGGACTCTCCCTTAGAGATAGGGTGAGAAGCTTGGTCATCCGGGAGGGACTGGGAGTAGTTAAGGCATGGCCATGACTTAGTAAGGCATGGGAACGAGATCCTAATGCATGGTCATAACTAAGTAAAGTATGGGAACAAGATCCTAATGTGTAGACATGCATTGGGATCTCGTTCCCACAGCTTACTAAGTCATGGCCATGACTTAATTGTGACATTCACATGACTTAGTAAGTTGTGGCCATACATTTGGATCTCGTTCCCATGCTTTGCTAAGTTGTGGTCATGACTTAATTATCACATTCCCAGAACTTAGTAAGTCGTGGCCACGCTTTAGGATCTCGTTCCCATACCTTACTGTCCCATGTGCTATTTTTATTTTATGGGATGTGACCAGCAGGGCTCTGTATCTAGGACAGTTCAATTTCAGAATTTTTGTTTCAGATTCAGCTCGGATTCTGACACCTTTGCTACAAATTGTACAAATGATTTTTTCCCACTTTGATCAAAGTAAAATACAGTCAGTCTGTCATGCCTAATAGAAAGATGCATGTTTCAGACAGGCCGTCTAAACAGTGACAGCAGAAAATCTCACAAAATGACGGCGTGGAATCAAGTCCATAGCTTCGGAGTTGACTCTGGATTTCCAAATGCCTGGAAACTTTTTGGGATTGACAGCCAGCAAAAGGAGTTGTTGCAGTTGAAGAAAGTATTGGTGATGTGAATGCTAGTAGGCACGCAAACAAAAGCATATGAATTTACTTGTAGTGACATGCAATCCTGCAAGCTAAAATGGTTCAACTCACTGAAGGCAAATGCATTTTCCACTCTGCATTTAATTAACACTCTTGTCAACAAAAGAAATGCCACGCTGTCAGAAAAAGGTACTGAGCAGGTTCAATTTTCATTCATCAAGGAACAAACAGTGTAAATGTGCCCCCAAAGCTACAACAGTGGTTTTAACGTCCAACTGTGTACCTTAAAGACATTTTCCCAGGGGAAAAGAATGTATTTGTACCATGTCATACGTTTTGTTTTAAAACAAAACAGTAAAATAAAAAACCTGGAAACAAGAAAGGGTCTGTGGAGTCAATACACCTTTAAATATAAAATATATATATATATATATATATATATATATATATATATATATAATATATTTAAGACAGACACATTATATAATAATATTATAATATTATATAAAATATAAAATTTCAATGAATTATGGCACATTTATTATCCTTAACTAAGGGTACTGAAGACATACCCCTGAGTGTACCACCCCAGTAACAGTTTAGTACCTTTAGTATGTTTCTGATGCATACTGTATATTTTACTTTACATTTTACTGGCTTTTTTAAACAATATGTATTACAATGTGTTTTACAAATTGTATAGCTATATATTACTGTTGGTGGTATAATGGGTCATACTGATGTGCTTAGTGACTTATGTCACTGGATGTCAGCACTGGATGCTAGATCTGCTTCATTGGCTGCAAGTGCAATTATTGTAAAATGGACAGTGGTGGACAGTAACTAAGAAAAATGTAATTCATTACTGTACTTAAGTAGTTTTTTCATGTATCTGTACTTTACTTAAGTATGTCCATTTTGGGCGACTTTTTACTTTCACTCACTACATTTCAGAGTCTAATATCTGACTTTTCCTCCACTACATTTTGAGAAATCTGTCGTTCCTTTTGGTTTCTTTGTGTATAAAAACGTAACATGTCAAAACAAAAGAAGTGCAAAGCCAGAGCACCAATTGGGGCACAGCGGTCACTTTGTTCTGAGCTGGTTTTGACCTGTTGGTCATACCAACCCAGTGCAGCACACGGTTCAACGTCAGTGCAGCAGCGTAAAAATACATACGTCTACCTAAATGATGAACTAAACTAACTTTGTGTAAATAGACCACAATATAGAAATATGTCCACATACGCAGTTTGACTGGCATGTTTCTTTTTTTCTGAATTCATACAAACACTTTCATTTTATAGTAAATTAGTTTGGGTTAGTTTATGTTTATGAACAGAGGCCTACAGATCAACACAGTAAAGGAAAACTTATTTGTGATTCTGAGTTTTTATTCAACTTGTAACTAATTTACAAAGTAATCTTAAACTGAAACTGTGCTTGTGTGTAAAAGTGATTTCAGAGCCACTCGGTTCTCCCTGATGGAAACTGTTTACCTTCAGTGTTTTGTGCTTATGATCATTTTAATAGACATCAGCGTCACTAATTAATGATGTTCTATTAAATGAGTTCATGAAGCGAGTCTTGTTATAAAAATGATAACAGGACATCAGAGTCATAATTAATCTTTTAGGACTTTTACTTTCGATACTTAAGTACATTTGAAGGCAAATACTTTTGTACTTTTACTCAAGTTGAGGTCTAGAGTAAGGACTTCTACATTTACTGGAGTAATATTTTACCTTGGGTATCTCTACTTTAACTCAAGTACATGATATGTGTACTTTGTCCACTTCTGAAAATGGAAGTGTGTAGGAGCAACAGCAGCTCAGCCATACAAACACAGAGCAGGGCCACAGAATGCTGAAGAGTATAGTGCATAAAATTTGATGGTCTTCTGTTGCATCACTAGAAAGTTCCATTTCCACGGCTTAACAGCTGCACACAAGTCTAAGATCGCTATGCACAATGCCAAGTGTCGGCCGGAGATGTGTAAGGCACCCTGCGACTGGACTAATGGAATAGTGGAAACATCTTCTCTTGATTGATGGATCATGCTCCACTATCGGACAACCTGATATATGAATCTGGATTTGGTGGATGCCAGGAGAACGCTACCTACCAGAATGCATAGTGCCAACAGTAAAGTTTGGTGGAGGAGGGATAATATTCTAGGGCTGTTTTTCAGGGTTTGGACTTGGCCCCTTAGTTAGTTAAATATAATGTTAAAACTACAGCATATAAAGTTACACAGAATTTGTGGCAGCAGTTTTCTGTTCCAGCATGACTGTGCAACTGTGCACAAAACGAGGTCTAAAAAGACTGACAAGTTTGACAAGTTTGGTGCAGAGGGCCACCACTGGCCAGCACAAGCCCTGATCTCAATCATAATGAACACCATGGTATGAATGAGAATGACAACTGTCTTCTCGAACAACATCAATGTCTTATGTCACAAATGCTCTTTTGAGTGAATATGCACAAAATCCTAAAGACACTCCAAAAAAGCCCTACCAGAAGAGTGGCCAACTCCATATTATTGGAACTCCATGTTTTTGGAAAGGGATCTCCAACAAGCTTATATTGGTGTTATGATCAGGTGTCCACATACCTTTGGCCATATAATACATATACTTTTTTTCTCTAGATGCATTGAGTGTATTTATTGTATAGTCTGCACTTGTTTCACACTGTTGTGTATGTGCACTGTAGTCCTGTGTAATGTGCTGCTGTTGTATATTGCATAATGATACCATTTTATTTCAATGTATACAAGTTATATTGAGGAATGACAAAGACCAACTGACTTGCCTTGTCACATCAGTAGCATCCTTGAAAACTGTAAGAAAGCAGGCTGCATTTCTCAGCTGTATCAGTTTCTAATTCAACAGCCTTCAATCAGTGAATTCAGCTGAAGTGCATAAAACACTGAAAAAAGGGTTTATTTGAACTTATACTGCTTCTATGATCTCCACGGAAAAAGCTTGGCCAATAGAAAGAGATGTTTACCAGTATGCGAAATACCCCTTGGTAATGGGGGTGGGGGGGTGGGGGGGGGTTCCGTGGTTGGCTACTCCAGCATTTTCTGGCTGCTAACTCACAGTCAGGCTAATTCGCCAGAGCAGGACTAATGAAAGCAAAATGTTTGGTTTAACAATGCTCTTTTCTAGTTTGGTAATAAACTCTTCCACACATTAAATGAGATTTTAAACATCTCCTAGACACAATATGCTGTATCCCGGGCCAAGTTACAGTTGCTAGGCAATGAAGGACCAACTGGGTGAACCAATTTGCTACAGTACCACCTTCAGGCAGACCAAATTGTGCCTTAACTAACTAGTGATGCAGTTAACTAACTAAGTTACCTCACTAAGTTTCTCTACCATTAACCCTTTCACATTAGACTACTCTGAATATGTCACAACAATGTACTTATACATACAGTATATATTTTAAAAAATTGACAGCATTCTACTTTAATACTCTCGCTTTCAGAAGAAGAATTGGATGAAGTGTCTACAAACTCTTGGACACAATATTTATCAGGGACTTTTCATGCTCTCTGAAGATTAACAATGTTGTAAGTTCTCAAAAGTATCACATTGTTTTGCTGAAAAAACTTTCATGGTAAAAATGCTTTGTCAAGTCAACCTAAAATAATACTTTGCATGCTAAGAAGCAATTTAACTGGATATACTCATTTAAAAAATACTCTTAAAAAGAAAGCAAAGCAACGTAAATAGGTTAGATTAACAATGTAAACCTTAAAAGCACTTCAATTTCTGCTCCAGTTTTTACAGTTCTGCTTGTGTTGTGGGACTCGCGTCCACATTTTGTCACGAGACTGTCAATGAACAGCAGGGCTGGATTAAGTTTCTCTGCTACCCCACTTTCTACATCACACCACTTATCTACTGACAAAAATAAAAAATTTCAGTAGTTTCTGTTAAAGAATGCCCTGTTCACTGTTCACAAAATATCTAAACTGAACTAATGTTCACTCCTCAGCTAAGGCCTTGTCCATGTCTGCCAGGTATGTCAACAGGAGGGTACTGGCTTGATCGAAAAAATCACTAATGTCTCAATACATTTGGATAAAAATCAACAATGACTTTTGCCAGCCTCTGATTTTTCTTTGTCTGATTTACATCATCATGTACCAGGGGAAAATATTACTATTACTATTACAATAATGTCATGCTTTTCCTTCCCCTTCTGGTACCCTCACCTATCATTAAGCGAAAACATTGTGTTACCTCAGAGACCCTGTGTGATATATTGTTTGCTCAGAAATGCGTTAGGGTATGGAAGGAAAATCTGCTATTAATGCCTTCCATTTACATACACATTACGCTAAAGAGACTGACTAGTCTGGTGTGTTAAGAGATTTGAAGTAAACTGAGAGTTTCACCAGGTTTTATGTCAACAACAGATAATACAGTTTCACTCATCTATCATTTATATATTTATTTAATCTATTTGAGCAACTCCTGGACATTGTTGTCCCTGGGTGGACTCAGAAATTGTTCTTAATAACAACTAATTGCAAAGCCTCCATCTAAGGTGATTGGAAACTTTTGCAAACTTTTTCCCTATCATTATTGAATATCAACAAAACCTACAAATGATGAAAACAGTCCCTCAGGCATGCTCAGTCCAGGTCCTAGAGATCTACCTTCCTGGAGAGTTCCAACACACCTGACTCTAATGTTCAGATGCTGCTGAATGCCTTATTTACCTGGATCCATTGTGTTAGATTAGATGTAGATGTACATTGAATTGTAATGAATGTCTAGAACTACAAATGAATTTAATTATTTTCCCTTTATACTTTTTAAGTTTTAGTTTTGAGCAAATTTGTTTTCAGCCTTGTCTAGGTCTTGTCATTTCTGGTCTCAAGACTACAAAGTCTTGGTCTTGACTTAGACTTGACATGCCCAGGTCTCAGGCTTGACTCAGACTCTCATAGCTTTGTCATTGTGATAAGATCCAAACCCTCCAAAACCTCCTTCACAATCAACAACTAAAATTATGAGATTCTTTGAAATATCAGCATTTTCATTAGTTCTCTGTGTACCTTTCTGTGTACCTATCTCTGTACACCTTTTCCTACTCATATCAACTATTAACATCAGAGGATCCAGCACTCAAGAAATATAACACAGATCTTTCAATGCAACGATTTTTGTCTACAAACAAGGACCAGACTTATCCAGCTTATAGCCTTCTCTGTTCTCTGTAGTGCTCCATGGTTGTGAGAGCTGGACAATAAACAGGCGAGACAGGAAAATTATAGATGCCTTTGAACTTAGGTGTAGACGACAGCTTATGAAAGTCCCTTGGATGCCAAAGGACACAAACAGATCTACAAACAAATAAAACCTCACCTGCCAGTGGAAGGTCAGATAATCTTTTTTTTTTTGGACACATTCTTAGAAGAACTAATTCTTCGGAAAAGAGGAACCAGTAACAAGATGGATGGATAGAGTCAGAGGAGTCATGAACCAGCCATTTAAAAGTGTGAAAGCATAAACAGATGACCGAATATTCTGGAGAAACACTGTCCTTATGGTCGGCGTGAGTCAGAAATGACTTGACAACACTTAATAATAACATTGGCATGCTAAGATCCTGGGGTGAGCTGAAGAGGCAGTCCATAAACTCTGAAAAGCTTTTGCACGAACCACTAGCAAATGAAGAAGTTGAGAGATAAACTGCTGAAGTTTGATCTTGGTCTTGCACAGCCACCCTGAAATCATGTTAATGCTTAAAATAAAAACACAACCTTAAAATAAAAACACAAACGCAATAAAATAAAACACAACTTTGTTTTGTTGTATTGAGTTGTATGCCACTTCTGTAGTTGAAGTCTCTTTGTGCTTTTTAATCTGATAAGATTTATGTGACAGACCACATTAAACATCATTCTGTGGAACTGGCTACAGGTAGCATAGCACATGTCTGTAACTGCAAGCTTGAAGTAGATTTCCTGAGGGACTGCCTCCTGAACTCACTGCCCTTGCACCCCTGCCCTCCTGGTTCTTTTCCATGGTTACGAGACAGGGTTGCTGATGCGCCCGTTTAATGCGTTCCTCAGTGCTGACGAGGGAGATCGCTACTAATGCTCCTCGCTCTAATCTATGGCTTGCCAGACAGGCCGATCGATGATCCGCATTTCGATCTGTTCTTGTGCTCTCACTCTCAGACTCACACTCACCTGCTTTTGTCACGCTTTCACAGGCACACATCCATCCAAATCCCTCAGCAGGCCTTCAGCTGAATTGAGGCCATTGCTAGACATGCGAAAGAATCTGGAGGGCATCACTGTAACAACTCAGATCATGTGAGCTAGGACAACAAACTATCAAATCATAGAAAAGTAACCTGCAGAATAATTATGATGAAGCACTTCTGAAATACTGAGACATAGAAACTAGGGTTCAAACAATTATTCCAACATTATCAACAATGTTGACAATAAAAAATAATGCACAAATATTTTTGTTGGCGATTTTTCCCTTACCTTTTCAAAGTGACCTCCAACCTGAAGAGAGTTAACAAAAGTTGAAAGAAGAAGAAAAGCGTTTTCTAAGAATGAAGGGTAATCACATACAACATATTGTAGCTAAAACAATCAATCAAACCAACAAAAAACTCAAGTATCTCCAAATGGCAACTTTACAGGACAAGCCCTTTCTTTACTTTTACTGTAAGTTAATGAAAAGAGACTTTTTGTCAAAGTACACTTTGGCCCATTTATATTTGTCCATTCACCATAAGCTTTTATAACCATGTAAAAGACAATGGCTGTTCTCAAATGATGTAGCAAAAAAGGTTTTTGGACCTTTATGATATCCGAGTTTGACTTAGCTTTCCATTGAAGCCCAGCAGTACCCTGGACCACTGGAAAACAGTACCCTTGACCACTGCTGACGATTCTGAAGCAGCAGACGGTCAGCAAATGATAGGTTTTCCCTCCATGCTGGTGTTCTGACAAACTGAACAAACCTACTTCCTGAGGAGTTGCAGTTACAGTAAGAATGAGCTAACATTACCCTTACAATCATTACTAAAGCGTACACTACTAACATTTGTTTGGAATGTTCTAAGCCGTTCTACTTGAAAAAAAGTATTGAAACAAACAGCGTCCTGTCACAGTGTTACACTCGTTAGCTAGCTAACTATGTATAACTGGTTAATTAGCTCAAATACAGCTCGTTTTGATGACATCCTTACACCATTTGCTGAAAAAGTCTTGTTATTTCTGAAGACTCATTGTACTGATTCTTCACAAAATGTCTAAACTGAACCAGAGTTAACTCCTCAGGTAGGACCTTGTTAAGATTGGGCAGATGTGCTAATGAGAGGGCAACAGCTTTATAACAAAGATCATTAAAAGATAGCAAAATGTCTGAACTGGAAATACTAAAATGACAGAATTGGGCACCACCAATTTGGAGAGAAATTCACTCAGTATTATTACAGCAGTAAAAGAATTTGTGGAAGGAAACAAAAATTTACCACAAGTGATTTTTATCTGAACTTCAATTACTAATTTGCAGTCATATGCAAAAACGTGAAAAAGTCAAATCTGAAAAAAATAGTTGAATTATAGGTGAAAATACAAAATAATGGCCAAGGAACAATTTTAAATACAGCATTTTTATGCAGAGTTTAGAGCACAATTTCTATGTTAGCATATTAGTAAAAATAAAATCATAAAATAATTTGTGTTGTAACTTTTGAGTGTCAATTCAGAAAATAAGCATGTAGCAGCATGTGTACTTAATTTCACTTAGAAAATCAACAAATCATGTAATTTGACCAGCCCATACTTTTGCATACAACTGTGTCAGATAACAGTGCTGCCATAGTAAAGAAGGGGGTTTGTTGTGAGATCTCAGGCAAGAAAATCATCATGAATGATAGGAGTTGTTTCAGTGTGTCTGTCTGGTCATCACTGTTTTTAGAATTCATCTGTGATCTATTTACTGTCTTTTTTCTGTAACTATGGCAGAATACACTTACCTTTACTTTGTATCCTGATTACATGCATTCTGAAAGCACCTAACTGTGCCCTTAGTATCTATCCTTATTATTCCTGGGGGACTCCACTTTGACACGTTGTAGGCCCTCTCCTGCTTCAGCTTTTCCCTGGCACCTCTCATTTATGATCCCACTTGTTCCAGTGTTGGCCATTTATGCTTCTCTGTGGTATCTAGGTAGATATAGCTAAGCAAGGTCTGATATTAGTTAGGACTTCATGAGTTGAAGAGGAGGCCTTAAACGTAACAACAACAAAATTACAAGGTTATAGTGGACCAGTCAACCAACTGTGGTTTGATTTCCAAAAGACCGGAGAAATTTCATGTGTAAAAAAAATCACTCTAGGCCTTCTGGCAGTCCTAGATACTATGCCCATAGTACATATAGACACTCACCAAACTGTGCTGGACTCCAGGCCTGGAGATCACCACCACTGCTCAGTTCACCACTGCTGCTACATGTAATGACAGTAATGTAACACTCTGGACAGGCATACTGCCTCTCATTGGTTACATAATCCAAATCAAATTCAGCACTGTTTGAATATGTTGAACTTCCTATGGAGATTTACACCACCAACTCACAGCCTTATTTAACATCATTCAAGGCAGTAGCCTAACTAGGATATTATGGGCCTCAGTGGAACAAAATAATGAGCTCACCTCTTATGAAAATGACCTTTAATGAAACAAACATGACAGTGTAATTGGTTTTATTCACTATTACTGTGTCTGAAACCAAGTTGGTGCTTTTATGTAAACAAACAGTTGGAGTATATTAGTAAGTTATTATAGTTGTCCAAGAGGCAAGAATATTAAATTGTGTCAAGATAAAAGAGGGACCACTAAAGACGTTAGGGGGCCCAGCCACCACGAGTCATGGTATGATTACCCTGCTTGCACTGCAGGAAGTTACATCACTGATTAAATCAACATCTTATACAAGCAATCAATCACATATAAAACTTCCAATAATTCAGCTTCAGACACTAAATGGACAAAAGATGTCAGCTCTGCAGATCTGATAGTCATCCCAGCTCCTGGAGAAATATATTGGGGTCAGGAACCTAAGCCAGCTTCTGACTACACACCCGAAGTGGTCCGGGCACAAAGCTGGCTGACAGGAACTGTCCCCTGCAGAAGAAAACATCAGCGAAACTGCCTATTAAGTTTTAGGAAAACAAATCTATTGTTATGAATTGAATAATTTCAAAAATGTAGTTAAAGAATAAGCACTGAAACATCAGCCAAAGTCAATTAAGCCAAATAAACCAGAATGAATTGTGTTTCCAACTGGAATCACAAGCTGCAAACCCAAATAAATTCCACTGTGTTAAAAAACAGGATATCCAATATTATTGAACTATATTTGAATTAGGGGAACCCAAAATCTAATACTAACCCATACCCTGAACCTAATCCCAACCCAAAACCTAATCCCTAACCCTCGCCCTGGTCCAAAGCCTAACCTTAACTTTACCCAAAACCTAATTCGGTTACAAAATGTCAGCAGTGTGTCTATAACAGCTTCTTGAGTATATTGAGATGGTCTGTATTAGACCTGTTATGTGTTCATATTTCCCAAAATGATAATTTAAGGGAAGCAAAAAAAAAAATTACTTAACTTTCATATAAAAGTGTTGAGATTTCATGTCATTTTTGACCATTTCTATCAGTCCATTCATTCTAATTTATACACACAGTGTAAAAGGCAGCTGGTGAATTATTTTAAATACAGTTACAAGGTTGTGCTATGACACTGAGGAAATGACCATAATTAGCACAATGTTTCTTGTTTTTGTGAAAATATCATCATCACTCGGTAATTACTGCTCCATCCAAGATATTCACAGTGTTGATCATTTCTGTCCTTAAAGATGGGAGAAGGAGGTGGGTGACAAAGGCCTGGTGATGCTGAAGGTATGCTCCATGTTCCCAAGGACCTCACCTGTGACCTTTCAAGACATCACAGGTTAAGGGTCTCAGGGACACCGAATCATACTGCAAATCACATTCACAGACCTCTCAGTCTTCATGTAGCTTTCTCTTATCCGCGTTTGCTCATGAAAGTCCTGTTCTTCAGTGGATTTTAAAAGAAGAATAAGATGTACATCATTTTATTAAGTCGACAGTTATTATTTTCATATTGCTATGCTTTTCATATGTAACTACATAACTGCATATTGCTGTTGTTGGAAGAAAACCTCGTATCTCCATTTTTGACGTTTTTCAGTTTTTGACATAATTTGAAAATACCTGTTACCCTTTACGTAGTGTGGAAATTTCATAAAGAATGGAGCAAAAGAAACCATCCAAAATGACTTGGAAAAAATTCTGGTTCCATTGATTTACAGTTACCATTTTGGATATACAAGGTTTTCTTCCGACAACAGCGATATACAATTCCATAGTTATACAAAGAACTACATTTGTATTAATAAAGATTCTGTATGGTTTGAGTCTGCACTTCTCACATTTGTCTATTGCATTCACTGTCAAGAATATACAGTGCATTTTATCCTCTGTATGTGCAACAAAAGCTTTTCATCAAGTAGAAATCCTAAAACACATATAGTGCATACAAACACAAGAGTGGTATGGATTGAAGGTTTCTGTACTTTCAACAAAATGTCCCCACTTGTTTCAGTTATCTACAAGTGGGCAATAATAGATGTTGAAATATACCATGCTTTTGTTATTGCTGACTTCTGAGAGTTCAACTTACAAGAGTATTCTATTGGTTAAACTGAAACAATAGACAAGGATAAGGATAATGGACAAGATTCATAGTGAACAACTCAACAAGTTTAGTAAATGACAAAAAACATCATAGATTAGCATATATTGTTTTGGATATTGATAAACCAGCACCAGAACTGGCATGCACCAGCATGAATTAGCTTAGACCAGTATTTAATTCATGCTGGTCTATGCTGTTTTTTTTTCAGCCGGGAACTAGACAACGAGCCATTTAAGTGACATAGCCTGGCCACTTCCTATTTCTACCACTATATCAAAAACATGACTGAAAAATGGCAGAGGGTGCCGGCAAGCATGTGAACAGAGCTAAAACTAGCTAAAAATGAAAAGTTAAAACAGTTTCTCTGGACCACTTGTCCAGAATGTTTCTTTAACTTTGCAAAGTAGAAGGATATATTTCACTAAAAAAGCAAACCTGAATTAACCTGTATGTAAATTTTTTTCCACAGCAAGTGGAATTTGTGCTGTAGAAAGCTAGTATTACTGACACTGAAAGCTGATTGATTGGCATTACTGCTACTGAGAGCTGACTGGTTGGCATTACTACAATTGAGTGCTGATTGGTCAGTGAGTGGAGCAGCTAACTGGCTCAGTGAAGCAGTCTCATGACGTCATGAGAAGCTGTTATGTTTTAGTCCTATAACTCAAGTGCTCAAAAATTGAAACGCTGTGTTAAAATTTTTTATGCTGTTCTGTGTTCAGGAAGTGAATGCATTGTTCAATACATTTCAACATGAAAAATGTTTAAGCATTTATGATTTGCTCCATGCAAATGCCCATTCATTTTTGCCCTCTTGTGTTTGTCACACCCGAAGAAATTACAGAGATGCAGTTCTCCTCACTACACATTATCTGGTAACTGACATTAATGCTAATTAAAAGTTTGTTAGTTAAATTGTTTCAGAGAAAGTATGTTAGTTACATAACTACTTAAAAAGGATAACATCTCTTTCTACACGTTTTATCTAGCTAACCTCAACCCTAAGTAGTGTTTCCGTGTATCTGTACTTTACTGTTTTTCCATTTTGAGTGACTTTTTATTTTCACTCCACTACATTTTGTGAAATCTGTCGTTCCTTTTGGTTTATGTCCATATAAAAACATAACATCTAAACAAAAGAAGCGCAAAACAAGAACACCAATCAGTGTGCACTTAGTTTTGAGCTTGTTTTGACCTGTTGGACACACCGACCCAGTGCAAACACACGTTTCAACACAGTGCAGCAACGTAAAAGTTACGGAGCGTCTATTTAACATATATGATGAAACTAACCTAATTTTGTGTAAATAGACCACAATATAGAAATATGTACACATATGCAGTCGTGACTGATGTGTCTTTCCTTTTATAATAAATTTGTTTTTGCTAGTTCATGTTTATGAACAGAGACCTACAGATGCAATACAGTGAAGGAAAACTCATTTGGTAACCTTAAAGCAAGTTTTATTAAACTTGTAGCTAAGTTGAATTAAGTTAATTAATCTTTTAGAACTTTTACTTTCGATACTTAAGCACATTTGAAGGCAAATACTTTTGTACTATTGCTGAAGTGGAGGAGGAACTTCTACTTTTACTTGTGTAATATTTTACCTTGGGTATCTCTACTTTAACATGACTTGTGTACTTTGTCCACCACTGAAACTGGGGCCCATTTTTAGATGTGACACAATGCTAAAAATGCTAAAACCAACTACACATATGCAAATATGGCTGCACATATGCTGGACTAAGCACTGACTAATCAGGTTGTTCAGGATGCATTTGTCTCGCGCCCATAGTCAAGCTACATGTAGGCATGTAATGGGAGATTGCTATGATAGTTGAAAAAAAGTTGTTAAAATAAGTGGCAGAAGATTTTAAGCGTTTAAATATATTTTTGGCCGCATCAGGGTCTCCTGGTTGTGTTTTAATGACACAACTCCCCAGTGGCCAAAAGTTTATGAGGGAAGTGATTCACTTCACTCTAAAATGAGGCATAAAGTTAAACAGCACATGGTTGCCGCAGGTGCTGAACATCTTTTGAACAGAAATAGAAATACAAGTGACGAAAAACATGGATCTTTGGCAATATTTTATAGAGTGCATTTATATACACACCATTTATCCAACAATGATCAGATTTCTGCAATTATCTGAATGTGGTCAAGTCGTTGTGAAAATAGTCATACTCCAATTTCCTGCTTTAGATTAGATCAAGGTCTAGATGATAACAAAACACTTTTGGAGCGATGCTGAAACCAGCTACATGCTTGGTGAAAGGAAACATTTAAATGTTCATCTTCTAGCCGATGTACATATTTTCTGCTAAAGTGGCTCAATGTTTTGATAAAACTTGCAGCATGGCATTGAGTTTTATGTTGGGTTTACGTCACATCTCCTTCTATGAGTTTACTAGTGGATTGCTAGGCAGAAATCCGATTCCTGCATGACTCACAGAAACCCAGAATTTTTTTCCCATTACTTGATAATTCAAGTAAATGTAAAGGCATTTGATTTTCTACAGTTCTCAGATTGTTAAGTGCATGTAAACACACTCATAATTCTGTACTTTTTAAATCTGTCTGTTACTGTTTTTTGCAATCCTTAAATCTGGGGGTCCCCCCAGCACCCCTGCTTCCCTGCGTCCCTGACTGAATTGAATTATTCTATGAACTAGTGATTATACTTGGTTATTAAATGTAACACATTCTTCACATTCTACAACAGGGGTCACCAGCCCTGGTCCTGGAGATCTACCTTTCTCAGGAGTCTTGATCCAGCCACAATCTGCCACACCAGCTCCTTCGGAAGTTCTTGATTAGCTGGATGAGATGCATTAGTTTTAAGTAAGACCGTTGGTTACAGGTTAAAACTGAACACTGGAGAAACGTAGATCTCCAGGAGGAGCATTGGAGACCATTGCTCTACACTGTCCGACTGTTTGACATAGTTTATACCACACATTCCTTACCTAGGCTTCTTACCTTTGTCACATGTAACTCCCAGGAGTGCTGTTTCCTGTGCTCGTCAGCCAACCTGTACTGATGAGAAGCAAAATGTGAGATCCATGTGAGATCTTAGCAACATTTGTCTTGTGCCTGATTAATGTTTCTAACACAAACTGAGGCCTCAAAGTGCGTCCATGTGACAGTGACTGGTTTGTCTTTCTCCAGTAAATAACTGTGATATTAAACTTGCTTGCGCATTTCGACGCACCCCGACTTTCCTTATAAATCTGGCCTGTTGTGTCGACTGCAGATGCGCCGTACGCAGTTTAATCTATCAGCCCCTAGCGGCAGACGCTAAGCATGCCAGATGAACTGAGTGAACTCAAGGAGAGGGAAAGACGCACAGGCTGCCCTCCTTTTTACATAATCTCAAAAAAACCTCCCTGTCTCTGTGTTTCTCTCTCTTTCTCATGCTCCAGTTTTAAAGGCTGCCTTTGCTTCCAAAAGGAGGAGCAAAAGGAGATGAGCGTGCACAGAAATGCAAAGGAGATGAAAGAAGGGGAGTTTAAAAATAAACAAACACATTTGCCGTAAGGAAAACTACACAAAGACAAGAGTTGTAAGGCAATAACACAGCACAAAGGTGCTCATCATACTAGTGGTCAACCACAGCAGACTTCCCCAAACACCTGTATAGAGTTTTTGCAGCTTGTCTGTAGTTATTGTTACGAAATAGACAATAGAATAAGAGGTAAAAAATGAATAGGTGGAATATAAAAAACAGAACACATTAATACATCAATGAATAGAATAGTAGAATATATCTATAGCACAATAGAATAAAGAATAGAATATAGAAATGAATATACAGAACAAACAAAATAAATGTAACCATAAACAAACAGATGCATAAATATAATACATAATACATAAATAGTGTTGTACTATAATGTTAATAGAATAGTATTAGAGCATAATACAGTAAATAAATAGACTAAACATATGCGAACAATAAAGAAATACAGGAATTAATAGTAACTATAAATGAAATACAAAAAAAAATGGAATAGTTTTATAATATTAAGAGAATAGTGATATGTGTGTGTGTGTGTGTGTGTGTGTGTGTGTGTGTGTGTGTGTGTAAAAGGAAAACATATAGAAAACATAAATTAATGGAATAATATAGTATTATTAACAATAGTATTATGTCATAATAATACGAATAACTATAATGTAGAAATGCATAAATAGACAACAAACAAATAGAATAAGCAGAACAACAAGCAAATATGTGAATAAATGTAATATATAAATAGAATAATAAACATATAGAGCTGTATTATAGTATTATAAATAAAATTCAATTAGAGCATAATAGTAAATTAATAGTATAAAAAAATGCATAAATAGAGAAACAAATAGAATAAGCAGGACATTAAGCAAACAGATGAATAAATAAATAAAATAAACAGGGAGGATCTCAGATAGCGCTAACACTAATAACACACAACTGCTGACAAAAGCATACATGAATACAAATGCACACATACACACATATGCACCTCGCTCATTAATCCAGCAGACAACTATCAATGAATTCCTCATCCTGACCATGCAAGCTATCATCTCGTGCTCCTAGCACAGCCCTCTGTTTCACTGCAATATGATGAAAAAATACGGAAAAACAAAAACGCCTATTTCCTCTTCCAGGTCCTCTCCTATTTCTATCTACCCTCTTCTTCCCTCCTCTGCCTCTCTCTTTCCATTCTTCGCTCTCTATTTCTCACTCTTTGCACTTACTTGCGTCTCAGGCTCTCTGGGTGTTTAGCAGTAGAGCAGGCAGCTGATGAGACAGGTACGCTCGGAGCACTGCATTGATTTCATTCTCCACCACGCTACCTACAGCCCTCCCCCTCTCTCCTCCTCCTCTCTCTGCCTTTCTTCACCTCCCATCTTCACTTCTAACCTCTCTTGCATCCTCCTGTGCACTCCTCTGCTTTCTAGAAACTATTTGCTGCCCCACATCTAAAAAAAAAAACTCATGTGATTTAAATATAACACACAAAAATGCTATGATAAGGTTACATTGGAGAGAAAGTGAACTAAAGAGCATCTCAGCATGAAACACACTCACAGGATCATACTCATAGCCAAGGTATTTACTTATTAAAGGTGTTAGCCACCATTTGTCCCGTACACAAAAATCAGAGGGTCTTGAGTAGTTCTCTGCTTGGACAGGTGATCAATCATGCTCACATATTACATTTGCAAAAATGTTTTTTTGAAGAACCATCCATTCAGAGTGTTTTTGAAGCTGATTCAGTTTCAATGTAGAAATGTATAATTGCATGCAACATCAGTTGTGCATCAGATACCTTCCTCAAGCTTGAAAGAGTATTTGAAGAAACCTCAGCTAAAACTCAGTGAAGGATGGGTCTTCAGAGGAAGTGAATGTTAGTATAATGTTGATTTTGCTTCTAAGACCGAAACATCACGCTTCGTTTAGCCTGTGTAACAACCTTTGATGTTATATTGTAAAGATGAATGATGTGGTCCAAAAAAAAAAAAAAAACTTCAGGCTTTCAGGCTTTACAGAGTGATTCACAGCAGTATACACTCATCACATATTCACACAGAAATGAAGCTTTAAGGTACTGAAAGTGGTTCTTCTATGGCATCGCTCCAAAGAACTCTTTTGTACATTCATTTTTAGGTGTGAAGTACCTTAGGAACCTGGCTGTAACTCACTCACTCACATTTAGCAGGTCTGAAATGTTTTTCCACAAGGGAGTGCTATTAGCACTCAGAGTGGTGCTTTGCTTCAATGCAAATCCTTAGGATTGTAGTCCACATGCTGCATATCCCATGTCTCATTATAAGAATGCTGAAAGAACATTAAATGAATGGTCTCGGTCTTGTCAGTGTGTTAACATTATTTTGACTTGGTCTTGTCTTGGTCTTGAGGTGGACTCAGAAATTCCTTTCGCTTCATGTTTAATAAAGTCTGCTGCCAGTTGTAGATCCAATTGATCCTTTCCATGATGGCTAGACTGTGTATCATTTGCTTGTTGATGTTCATTTTTTCCAAAATTCAAAAATTGGAAAGCAGATCGGAATGTTTACTAAAAAGAATGGGTGTATGTAGTTTGGATTATGTTCAGTTAAATTTAGGTGGTGATTCTGCATAAGTTTTAGAGAAGAAGAGACAGAGAATGACCTCACCATCATTTATTTCCAAATGTTACAAAGCAATATTGGACAAAAATTAGAATACAATAGAATAGAAGAGAACAGAATAGAATAGAATAGCCTATTTTAGGATTTACACAATGTAATGTTATATTTTACAAATGCATTATAAAATATAATATCATTTATTAATGATAATGATTATTAATGATTATTTATATAAATGTCAGGTCTGTCTCTTGACTCCAACTCGACTACTACAATGTCTCAGTCTTGACTCAGACTCGCCTTTAATGTTTTTGACTACAATACTAGCTGATAATTGCTGATCATTTTACTTCTTGCAAGCATTATTTTAAAAAATAATTAAAATTACTTGCGAGTGCAGGAAGATAATTTCGCTCTGTAAGGTCACTCTACATAAAAAATAAAAATATCTAGAAATAATCTTATTATATCCTATATTTACTATTTGTATTTACGTTTTTGCAATGTTTGACTTGCACAAGTCAGAACACTTGGTGGGCAGGCATTTCCCTGAGATTTATGTTCCAAAAACATTCATATTTACCTGACCATTATCCAACCTCTCTTTATACCTTGGAATTCAACAAGACTGATGCATCATTTACACCTTTTATCTTTATTTAATGGCTTTTGTATAATGACTTTTATTTAAAAAAAGAGGTAAACTTGGTTTTCCATGAAATGGGCTTTGAGGCTGATGAAAGAGGCAGAAACAGATCTCCAGTACAGCAAAATGATTTTCTCAATGACTTTCAGCTGTCCAGAACAAGCACAGCAGACTACTATAGCACTATAAACAGCTACATTTGAAGTGAATTTGTAAGCGACTGAAAAATGGCAAAGTAGATGTGTCTGGAGGTCACTGCAGTCACTAAGGTACCTCTTTGCTGGAGAAAGCTTTGCAGGGTTTTTCATGGGTGTGTGTTAGAGAGAAAACATTCTCATCTGCCTATAAAAAGTCTCCCTTTCCTGCTTCCTTAAAATGCTTTACTGCTTTTATAAATGTGTGGCTGAGTATGCATTTGCATCTGTGTATGAATAAGTAAATAAATAAATAAGAATGGTAAGCCCAGACTGCTGATATGTGCTCTTTTCTCCCTTGTGCTGGAGTAGGGCAACGCAATGCGGATCATTGCAGACTGCGAATGGCTAGACAGTCTAAGGGAGGGGGTAGGCAGGGGGGGTCATTTGTCGTTTATCATGTATTGGAGGATGGGAGGGCACCAGCTACTTCCACCACCATCTACTCATGCTCTCTAATGGGAAGGTAAATTAACATAAAATAGAAGAAAATGAATGCCAAGAAGCAGGATTACTTTATTTTTCTTTGCATTTTATTTTTTCCCACTGAGGTTCACATACATGTGGTTTCATTTACCAAAAATTCTATTATTTTTTTAAAAAACTTTTATTCTTCCTTAGAATTAAACTGGCTGTTTTTGTTACTGTGCCTTTCACTGTTGAACCATTAATGCCTCTTAAATCACCACCACTGTAAAGAGTCTGTAAGTTTCTCTAAAATGAACGATTTCACATCAAAACACTCTGAATGACTTTGTTTACGTTGATCACCAAATTATGCAGAAATGTTGGCATTATACCATTTTCTGCTAACTTTAGTGCATAGTTTATAGAATTGAACATTGAAAAAAACATATACTAAAAGATGAGCCATAACCTTTTATCCAATAATTTAGAAATCAAACAGTATTTGTGCATTGAAATGTACAGAAAATCAACAAGACATGTAATTGGACTAGAGTCGCCCAAACTTTTGCATGTGATTATAGAATGCAAAACTTCTTATGAAGGGCAAAAACCACTCACAGCATTCAGGTGGTTCTATGAATTGCCATGATACTACATATAATAATTTCCTATACTAAAGAACCACTGAAGAACCTCCCTTTTAAGACTATACACTGTAGACTTACAGGCATCCACTTCTAATGAACATGGCATCAGCAGTATTCCTGATGGGAAGCTTTCCCTGATAAGTAGAAGCTGTTATTGTTGTAAAGAGGACACCAGCTCCCTGAAAAAATACTTCAGTTCAGAAGAAATGTCAGGTGCAGCTTATCACAGCCTTGGAGAATGATCAGGACATCCCTGGTCTTCTTTGAGCCACACATTCCTCACAGTTCTCGCTGGGTTTGATGCTGGTGGAGGTGGTGTCACCGCAAGGAAAGCTAGAAGGTTGTACAGTTAACTCCAGGCTGATTATGATGCAAAACCATACAACCAACTACCTCAGCTTGCAGTGCACAAAAGTTGGCCAGCGCTGGGACAGTTCAGTCATGGTTGGTGTCATAAAGGCATCTGAACACTGTGGCGAATGTTAATAATTTGTGGGTATTTGGTATTTTGGTCATACCATGCTTCCAGTTCAGGGGTGCACAATATCCAGACAGTAGGAGAAAATGGGGAAGGAAGCCCACCTTCAACATTGTCCATTTACTAGAACAGCAGACAATTTTGTTTTTATAGCATGAAAATGAAAATCTCAAAGTCAGTGTAAAAAGATCATCTATCAAGATAAAACATTCTTACCCCTATAGATAGGATAAGAAACCCCTCTGGAGAATTCTTCTGGAGAGTTGTTTTTTAAAAAAAAGTGCTTATATATCAACTTATAACATTAAAAATATTGTATTTTAAAATAGAAACTGAGGCCTCTGTCTGATTATACCCACTTTATTAAAAAAAAAACTAACTACACAGTTGGTTATGTAATATGGGGATTTACATTTTTTATACAAGCAACCATCTCTGCTTTAGTGCTGTAGCATTTGAGCAATGCAGCTGAAAGAGGCTTGGGGCCAGGTGTTATGAATTACCCCAGAGGAGAGGTTAACTGTAACAGATTGACAGGCAAGTTGTAGAAAAGACACCAGCTTAACTTTTCAACCTAAAACATTTATGCATCAAAATAAATTTGGTACAATTGTGGAGTTTGATTATATGATTAATAAAACAGTTACTGTGATTATCTTAACTGCGGCATGCTTTTAATGGTGTCATTAAAATGATGGTAGCATTAAAAAAAGCAATAACAGTTTAAATAAATCAACAGTGAGTTAATCCCATAGTCAGCAACTCTGTGACTTTCTGGTGAAAATATAACTTAAAAACAGTTTTTGGGCAGTGTTTTAATGGGTGCCTTTTGCATATTGTCTGGAGGACTTTTCACCCCAAAGATCTAATTTGACCTTTTTACTGCAAAAGAAAAACAAAATTATGTTATGTTTCTTCCCAAAACTATATGTACTGCTTTCTCAACAACCTGCCCATAATCATATAATTTGAACAACTTTTTTTCCATAACTTGGCACAAACTGAATGATCACTATCATGCAATATAATCATTTATTTTACCTACACAAATGACAATCTTGTCTAACAGAAGCTTTAAAAAACAACTATGTCCACTATAAAAAATTGAATACAGGCCAACCTTTGTCTTCACCCAAAGCTAGTTACTTGATCTCTCTGTCCAATAGTACAATTCATTAGTACAGTCATGAGACTAATAGTTATATACGTCCAATACACGTCCTATAACACTTGCCTACGCACGTCTTGTCTATGTTCGTCACCTGTACCTACTGACTGCACATTTTGTCTGTCTTTTACTGTCTTTGTCTTTGCACTGTTTACTATGCATCTTTTATTACTGCACTGGAAAGTTAGCCCGATAGTGTTTTGTTATACTGTACTACCCTGTATTGTATAATGACAATAAAGTTGAATTGAATTGAATTGAGCCTATCCCAGCAGTCATCAGGCGGAAGGCTCCAGCACCCCCCCCGCGACCCTGACGGAGAAGTGGCTTGGAAAATGGATGGATGAATTGAATTGAATTATAGTTAATAACCAGCTGGTCCTAGATTAGCATCAACTTCTGAACAATCATTTACAACTTTAGCTGCTCCGCACTCATGGTTTTGTAATGAGGCAACGTTACCAATGCAACAGAACTGAAAACAGATGTGTGGTACATATTACTACACAGAGATGTTACTTTAAACAGCTACACATTTTCTCACAGTGTGCTGCTCTTGATCAGTAAATGAAGATTTTCCTGCATTATGTATCCTTTCTGTCTGACTGTCTCCCTCTTGTGGAGAAATATGGAAAGAACCTATATATATATATATATATATATATATATATATATATATATATATATATATACGCACACACACACACACACACACACACACACACACATTTCATAATGAATGGACCAACTGAAACGACACAATATTATTTGGTCATGTATATGTATATGCATACGCATACATATATGTTTCACCAATCTATGACGTTCTGGCATTGTATAAAAACAAACGTATGCGTGTGTGGGTGCGTGTTTTCAAAACATACGGCACACACTGTCTGCTGAGGCATCTGCCCTACTTCAGTACCGCTGAGATTCGTGTGCAGATGCTTTCTTTGTCCTAACGCAAGCATGCTCTCAACGCCTCAGTGCTGCAGACATCTTCAAATCTGGCAAATTCTTCGTTCAACTACGTGTAATGATGCATGCCTGTCATGTATGAATGATGAACTCTGACTAGAGAAAGAGAGGGTCTCAAGTATCCCCCCCTTTTTTTTACCTCTCGCTGCAATGACACTCCTGCATTCAGCATGTATAAAGAAAACATTGTCATTTCAGTTCATTACGGGTAAATACACTGTAAGCTTGGATAAAGAAATACTGTAACTGCATCACAGGAGTACAAAGGAAGCTCACTCACTCCTTGTCTTGTAGGTATATGATGTATACAGTCTTGGATAAAGGCTGCTTTCATATGTAACTGATCTAGATGTAATCGTTAAAAGTCTAGAGTTAGTACTGATGTTGTGAGTGCTGCTATACATGTGATTTGCCTTACATAATTACTTATATGAATTACATAATTAAATAATTAACTACACAGTTGGTTATGTAATATGGGGAGGAGTCCAACCTAACCCATCATTTTTTTATACATGCAACCATCTCTGCTTTAATGCTATAGCGTTTGAGCAATGCAGCTGAAAGAGGCTTGGGGCCAAGTGTTATAACTTACCCCAGAGGTGAGGTTAACTGTAACAGATCGAGGGGCAAGTTGTAGAAAAGCTAGAAAAGTCTTGTGAATTGATGTTAACCAGCTTAAAATTTCAATCTAAAACATTTGTGCATCAAAATAAATTTGACTAGTGAAAAGAAGCTGTGTCAAATACGGGAAAACTTTAGATCACAAGTATGGAGATGATAAAAAGGGAAAACATACATATATTTAAATGACATCGCTGGTGTGTTTTTGATGAATCTATGAACAAAAACTGCCAAATGAATTCATTTGAGAGGATACAGTGTGTTAAAACTAACCCCATCATGGAGAGGCTGTACTTTAGCATGGCTAGACAAATAATATTATACGCAAATGTATTAACTTTTCATTGTTTAATTTATGGATTAACAGCATGACAGCAAAACTAACTAATGACAGCAAAACTAACATGTGTGGAGGCTATACTCTAGCTTGGCTATCTCTTGCTGTGTGTTGGTGTTATAAATATGCTTCAAAATGTTGCTATATTATATATATATTAGCTACCAAGAGTATGATTCACTGAGTAAATTAATACAGGTGTGAATTCTTACTTATACACTGTCATGAAGAAGTATTCATAAGATCTGTGAAAATGTACAGCTGTGTAGCTCTTCTTTAACCATGGAAGTCACACTGGCCCCTCTTCATCAATGTTGTGGAAAAAGGGGACACTTCTGACAACCTTTAAAACAACATTATTTATTTCACCTTAAAATAACAGCTTCAACGACATTTTGATGGTAAACTGACTTATAATAAGGAGAATGGTGTCTCTTTCATTGGGTCTTCAGCTAGCTAAGATGCTAAGAAGTAGCTTGGTATTCCCAGTTTGGACATCACGGGAGAGGATGCGAAGAGAAGACAACTTTACCTGAGGACGTTTTGGAAGTTTTGTCTGCTAAATGCCAAAAATATATCTGGTAAATCTGGCTTTTACTCATTGGTGAGAGCTAAAAACAATAAAAGGATGCAAAATAGTCTTATGGCCAATGGGAATGCAACAAAACTCCAACAGCAGAGTGTACATTCCTGGCAATGTTATTTATGAAAGATAGGGATGTGGGCTGTAACCTTATCTGTCTCATTTCTGTCTCATTGACTTTTGTAGTCTTTCATCTAGCCCCATCCCTGTTTCAAGCTAAGTTAGCAAGCAAAGAAATAAATTCAACTCATGCCACGACATTTGATCAGTTTTTGTCAATCTCTGGCCAAGTAAGACTTGAACGTTTGCAACCTCCTATAATAAAATCTTATAATATTACTCAACCATGTAAGTCTAAACGGTTCTTTTTCATCAACGAATGAATGTGTACATGAAAGGGAGTCTTAGAGTGGAAGTGATATCTGAAACTAGAGGGGAACAGATCCCAAGAGCAAAAAATATCAGTTCTGCTTTAATAACCTATTGACTTCTCTGTAGCTGAATAATAAAGCACTTTAACGATGTGGAGATTTGAGCACAAATGATGAATCAGATTCAGTGCGTGAAATCAAGCGTCAGCTCCTCATTCACATATCATTTACATGAGGCATGCCCTAATTCAGGCAGATGTTTTGATAGAGAGCCAATAAAATAACAGCACTCTGCAGCTCATAAGCCAGTGGCTGTACTCATAACTGAAGTTTGAGGAGGAGCACTGAGTGTACACCTACCCCTACTGATCAAATTTTATAGTCTTAAAAGTAAAATAAAAAAATGACTGGAAAGAAAAAAATAATAAATAAACAAGATGTTTTTTTAAGATGGTACAATGATGTGGCTGTGTAGTGTAGTTTTTTGTATTACCGCAGTGCATACATTGGTTCTGCACTAGCTGTGATATGTATTGTTTATTTTTTGGGTGGTGTCAGAAGTGTTAAGTGCAGTAAAACAGAAGATGGAACAGTTGCAGCATTTTTCAGATTTTTAAAGCATTATGCTCAAATGTACATGCACTTCTGCCAGATATGAGTTTGACTGTATAGATTTGCCAAACATGAAACTGATGTATAACAAAACTGACAGTGAAATTTGCATGCGCTCATTTTGTAATCAAGCAAGTCCTATAACAATAAATCAAAGAATAAAAGATTAAACATAATGATGCTATTTTTTAACAGTGATCTCAAAATCTGTCAAGAAGACAAACTGCTCCAAAGCTTTCAAAGCTGCACTTCATTCCAAGTTGATGGAGCACTATAAGTAGAACCACTCTTGCCATATTAAGACCACACTCAGAACATCAACTGAATGTATTTCAAAGTAGGTTGCAGAGAGTTTGTCACTGAGAAGACAGGCAAACATGAAAGAAGCTGACCCACTACAGCTTTGTAGATATAATGCAATGGAAAATGAGATGACCTCAAGCATATCCTGTTTAAACTCTTCAACTTCATAAAAAACTGTTACATTACACTTTGTGTTAGTTTATGCTCTGTTGTACCTGAGCATGCGGGGGCTGTTCTTTAGTCTAGTTAGCACTCACTGAGTTGGTTGTATGCCTTGTTATGACACTATGTTGCAGATGAACTGAAAACACTTGAAAAACAGTATGGTACAAACACACACACACACACACACACACACACACACACACACACACACACACACACACACACACACACACACACACATATATATATATATATATATATATATATGCTCTAAATATGCTGTAAATATGCAGGTATCATGATAACTGTATATATGGCCATATTACCCAGCCTCATGAAGAACGCTTTTTTTACATTTTACTGTGTCAGGCTGTGCCCTTACGTTTATTTGATGTATTATCTGTAATGACAAGTTCAATTCTGCAAGGAAAAACACCACAAAAATGTAAAGGATGGATGTTCTTTCTGCATAACAAGAACATTTTCAGTTATTAAACCTCTCCTCTTCCACTTACAAACACAAAAGTGATATTGATTGAAGCTAATAATACCCATTTTTAGAATATCTCTGCGTGTTTCTATGAACTATAAGTAAAAAATGCAAAAAAGATCTTCTAAATAATCAAAGGGGTAAAGACTACAATATCTGTGGCTCAAGAGAGTCTTAGAGCCTACTGAACACATATGACTGCCATGGAATTGCTCCTGAAGACAGAGGTTTAGGATATGCCTGCCATACTTCACTATCATTTCCTTCACCTGTGTCTTGTTTATAACCTTGCATTTTGTCCTGTTATCTTGTGTTCTTTGTTTGGTGTTACTACAGCTTTATGTTTATTTACCTTCTGTTGAGATAGATCTTCTGCTGTTAACTATGAGGTCACTTATCCTAACTCTTGTTTCTAATATTGGCAGTTTATGTTGAGAAACCAACTCCATATATGACTAATGAATGATTTTGCTTCAGTTATTACAGAATATGTTATGCAGTACAGTAGTAACAGGATTTTAATACAATAGCTTGAAATGTCCTGATGAAAAGCTCAGGTGGATGTATCATTTGCCATTTGACTTTCCTACATTTTCCTTTGTTACTATGGGGTTCTTGGCTTTGGTGTATAATTCTAGGAATAGCCTTTAATTGGTATAGAAACTTTTATGTTCAGAATTTTGTCAATTGTTAGTGAGTCACTGAACTGAGAATGACTATACTTTTTAGCCTCCAATTTTTGCACAAAGATATCCACATGATGTCACTATAGTGTGTTATAAAATCAGGCCCTGATGGGTAGCCTTCAAAGTTGTGTAATCTTTTGACTCCAAGCTTTTTTATTTCTTTTTAAAGTCATGGTAAAAGATTGTATAACATTATTTAACATGGTTACGGCGAATTTCTTGAAACTCCGTAGATTAATTTGTGGACTTCAGTAAGTAATTCCAAGGAAGTGAATTTCGAGCATTCTTCTGAAGTAGCCAAACTGAAATGGCATTGACCCCAAATGGTTAATACGTTGACTACAGTATGTCTCTGAATGATGAGCTCTGCTGCTGACAGTATGTCTGAATTCACTCTGCTTTATGTGTCCTTCAAAATTAATTTTTTTTGCTAACCTCTATGATGACCCTTTATGTATAGCCCATTCACAGCAGCTGTAGGTTATAAGTTCTACACTGTTAAAAGAAGTTGAATTTAAGTTTAAGTTTGAACTGATATAAACTGTTGCTTTTGTTTTTTTATTTTCATTTTGCATTATTTCATTCATTGTAACTTGATAGGATTTTAACCATACGCTTTTATACGTGTTAATCAAATGCATCTATGGATGAGGAAATTAAAATCTGATCGTTTTGTAGTGCATTGTATGCAAATTAGCTCTTGTTCAACAAACAACAAACTCATTTTTCAGTTCTAATCAAAAGATGGCTGATGCCTTGACATAACACTTTTCCATGGCATTTACACCTTGCATTAATGTGTGTTTCATGTTCGGGTTGTATTTGAATATACTTTGGTTTCCATTTCCATTCTTTAAGACTGGGAGTTACATGATGCAGACTAGACCTCACACACACACACACACACACACACACACACACACACACACACACACACACACACACACACCCACACACACACCATTGCCTTTGTGCAAAATAACTTTTTCTAACTTCTGTGCATTTTCATCTTCTTTATTTCTTGCCCTTATTTATTATTTATATGCTGCTCTGAGATAAACTGTCAAAAGCTTTTATCTTAAATGGGCCCTAATCATGACTATCAACATGCTACAAAAGAACACTAGTTAAGTAATTTAAGGTCGGTAATTCTCACTGCTAACTTGCTCGGATATGTCCTCATCCTCCTTAAGTAGTTTCTGCGCCTCTTTGTTTTTTTGCGTTTTCTGCGTTTTTTTGTTTGTTTTTTTTTCTGCATTTTTTGCCATTGCTATCCAAATGCATAGGATTCATGTATAAAAAATGTACAATGATATTGAAAAAAAACCACAATGAACTCTGCAGAGCACAGCCTGTTGTGTCAGCCAATACCAGATTCACATGGTCACATTGAATTTAACCCCTAAATTCCAACAGATATAAACTTGGATGTAACATTTATAGCTTGTCTGAATGTTTTTATGCTTATATGTGCAAGTTTATACATATAGCTCACTGTAACCAGCAGAAATGTCACCAGCCTACCAGGAATTCTCTAAACTTTCCTGATTACTCACTGGGATGAACTCACAGTAAGAGCTAAAGGAGCAGCGATGCCTCTGTTGAATGTTTTCCGATAAGCAGAACAGCAGAGGGAGGTGGATTCACAGTATTGGGAGGAGTCTTGGTGGTTTAATGTATTTTAAATGGGTGCATTTACACTTGCATTCTTACATGGATAATCTTTATATGGATACAGTCCAGTACTCAAGACACATGAAATAACTAGGTATGAACAGAGCCACTCTGTGACAGGTATGACTGATGTGTCTAATGACTTTTGGCTATGAAACTGTGTCTGAGGACCTGCACCGGTCTGTATAACCGTAAGTAACAAGGAGTAATGATATACAAAAGCAAAACATCAATGTGATATAATTTGTTATAAATATTGTTTATTTGCCCAATTCTGTTCTGTTGCAAGCCTTAAAAAAAAATAGACATTTATGTTCAATTACTAAGTTAGCCAGTAATTTGAAAATGTATTTTGTTTGTCTTTGTGGTGACCTCACTCTACACGCCCGTTTTCTTATTGTTTCAATTTTATTTCCTTGCATACACACAGTTAAATCCTTCAACACTTTTGTCTTTTTTCTTCCAGACTCTGCTCCACCCCTTTTCTCTCTCAGTGTCTATCTCTCTCTTTCTTTCTCTTGCTCTCTCTCCCGCTCTTTCACTCTATCCCCCGCTCATTCGCAGTCCAATCACGCACAAATGCGGCATGGTTGTGCCAGTGCCAGGTTGCTGCCAACTTGATTGTGTGTGTGTGAGCATGCCTGTTGGTGCCAGTATGGTTAGCCTGTCTGGCGTCTAATATATGAGGTCATTTTCTTCTCACTGTCCTAACTCTCTGCTGATTGAACACAGTGAAGGTAGTCAACGGTTTCTGAAAAGTGAGAGCGATTCGGCCTCCTGTGGTTCGTGCTGCACTAAATATCATTTAAACCCCTGAAGAACCGAGTTTGAAATGAGCTTGCATATAGTTTTTATAGCTCTCAAAAGAGAAAACGTTAATAAATTAACATAATATGAAATAGTAGTGCACAACTCAGTTTTGTTAAAATTGTAAAATTCTGTAGAAATGTATTATGTGTATTGGACTGCTACAGTGTTTGTTTAGAGTTGCTATATTACATTGAGCTTCTAGTTGAAAAGTCCATACATGTACTGTATTTTAACACTGTTGTTGTTCATTTACAGAAATAAAATGTAAAATCACAAAAACATCTGTTTCACAGACAATTATACAAACCCAATAAAATACTGTATGTCAGAATAATTAGTTGAACTAGTGAAATTGCTGAATTACAGCAAAAGGGAGTTTTTCTAAAAATTATATGGCTGTAATTTTACAGATTTTTACCATCATTGAGGAAACATACTTTTACAGTTATTTAACAGGTTTTGTCTAGAACCACTGCTGCTGGATTTTTTCCACTATAGTAACAGTTTAGTAATAGTACACTTTTCTGGTCTGCTGTAAAAAAAAAAGCCCCACACTGAAACGATCCTGAAAATCTGGGACTTTTTTCATTTAATCTGTGTCACTGAGTGTGTTAAAGTCATTGTACGAAAAGGTCGCAAAAAGAGTCCATGCAAGCTCTTGTGCATGTTGTCATTGAAGCAAAAGGGGGACAAACACTAAGAAATACTGGTATTTATGTAAATATTTCACAGATTCTATTGTTCACTCAGATTATGCTGATAATATAATTTGTCATTAAGGATTTTGTACAAGATTAGAAAAGAATGCAAAATAGAAGCATTTTCACTTGGACTTTTACAGACTTATGTTTACGTATTTATAGTCTGTATGTATCTATAAGCATTTTACAATTTACTAGAAACCCTCTTATACCTCATGAGATGAAACCCTCGTCTTAGACATGTAGCTCTCTGAAACAAGCTGAGAAATTATGAAACATGCACAAATTCTAAACTTTCAATCAACACTACATATGCATGTGTGAGTAGGAGATATTTTATAATGGTTTGAATTTGGATAAATGTTAGTGTTGTGTGTTTCCATTATATATATTCAAAACATCAAGACATATGGAAAAAAGTCAGAGTTGCAGATTTGAATCTGTCAATCCATAATGTACATGTAATTTGTTACATAATGATGTGAACTAATGTTTGTGCATTTACATATAAAGAACTGTATAATGTAAACTGAATGTACAGCAACCCATACAGAAGTCACTTATGTTTCATATCTGAAGTAAACAACACATTTAAAGGAAATGTTTGGCAATAGGATGATCTGGTCTCAAAACAGAGGGTTTTTTTTTTGTCCACTTTAGGATTTGAAGTGGACAGTTCACTTTGTCCCACAGAAACTTGGAGGAGGAGAATTTTGCAGTTCTCTCCAGCATTTATGGCTTTTCCTCTTTCCCACAATTACCTTCCCAACAATCTGCCTCTGCAGCCCTCCTCTCAAAACTCCTCTTCCTTTTCGTCTCCCCCTGGTTGTCTGCCTCTGTCCATACCTTATTCAAAGACCAGCAAATATCCCCGGTTGCTATGGGAACTCAGTGCCTGGCAACCTCGCTGGCTTGGCGACATGCCCATCGGTTGCCAGGGCAGTGCTGTCAGAGACAACCAAGTGTCGTGCCAGCTGTGTCTGGATGTGTGAGTGTGATTGTGAGCCTGTGTCTGATGGAGGGTTTTGTTATGATTGCATTAAAAACGATCTTCCATATTGTAGCCACAACACTGAAGCGGAACAGGTTAGTCCTCTCCACTTCTCTTTTAAACAGTCACTACTTCTCTTTCTCCTTTTAAAGCTTGCTGACCCCCCACTGAGTGCCTTTAATCAAGCTCAAAGTGCTAAGCTGAGGCAAAAAACACTCATAGTCCTTTCTTTTTTAACTTATTTGACAGTTAAAGGTATGTTACAGCACACTTGGGGCAAATTCAATTGGATATTTCAAAGGTATGTCACTTATCTGTGGAATTCCCTTAGAGGTGGGTAGAGAAAGACGTCCTTCATCCCAAGCGCACAAGATGAATTCTTTCCTTAATTCCACTGGGAAGGAATGCTGGATGACAGAGGTGGAAGACAGCATTTCTGAAAAATAAATAAATAAACAAATAATTAAAAAGACAAGAACTAGAGTTCCACTACACAGTTAAAAATCAAGGGTTCTTGGTAACATTTTACTATAGGATACTGTTCATAAGGCTACATGACACTTACATTAGCTTGTCATGACAACTGGCATAACCCTACAATATAAACACTTATTCCAATAGGCATCAGTCGCTATAAAAGTTACATTTGCCAATTTTGATCAAAATTAGCTAAAGTAGCCTTTATGACAGATGCCTATTTGACTGCTGAAATTCTTATCAGTATATCACTGTTGTTGTAACAAAACCTTGTATCTCCATTGCTCTTTACATTGTGTGTAAATGTCATGATGAATGGACCAAAACAAATGGCCTAAAATGACTTGGAAAAACATCTGGCTCCATTGACTTACATTAAAAGTGAAGTATGTTTTTCCCTTCTCCTGTAAAGTTACCATTTTGGAGATACAAGGTTTTCTTCTGATATACTTCCAGCGATATACTTCCAACTTACTGCATCCTACTAAATGCTATGTCTTTTTCCATTTTTCATTTGAATTGTTTGAAGAGAAATGACAACAGCTGTACACATAAAGCCATCAACCACATTTCTCACTCTAGACGACCTTGATGCAAATGAGCAGCAATCAATCACGTCCAAGTCCCACACTGAGATTTTAACATGAATGCACAGACAGCAGAAGATATGATGTTGATTAAACATCATTATTACGTATATTAAATTTAAGCACAGTAACAGGCTCCTTTAGGGGTCAGAATTGGCCTATAACTCTGCATACATTTCCCTTTTTACAACCTACAGCTACTGTAGTTTGAAAAATATATAAATGAAAGAGAAAATATAAATGCCTCTACAAAGTAAACACACAAGTCTTTGCTACACTCAAAATGTCATGAAGTTCAGATTTATCTATTATTATCATTTTTTTTAGCATTTGCAATCTGGGGGTGCTGCAGCCCCCTCAACACCCCTACCCCCTGCATCCCTGATCTGAGTATCATAAAAAGGTAAATAGTTCTGCTGAATCTGGGGATATATAACACAAAAGAAAAAAAAAGTATGGAAAAGCAGAAATGTCTCAATGTAGGTCTTTCAATTCTGCAATCTGATTGGATCAGCCTGAAACATACGTACCACCAGCTATTGATCATTTCAGTACGCTAGCCCTTGGTTAATCTCTTCTTTTTAACAGCTGTTTAACTGTTGGTCTGGATAGGTTTCATTAACATAGGTAAACATTAGGCTATTTTCAGTAGTTCATTACAAACATTTGACATGGAGCGAGTGTGAGTCATGCTGTAATTAACTACTTAGCAAAATCTAAAGAGTTCTACGCTGAAGGTTTCAACTGGAGCAGCAAAGCTGCTGCTTTTACTGTGCCCTTCATTTCATTGCGTCCTGTTAAAGAACAAAGAACTGCCAGTAAAGACTAGAAGTCTGAAAAGACTGACACATTAGTGTTAGATTAATAGCATTATTAATGCACCTTTCCCTTACCTTTCATAAAGAATATGAGAACTCAACAAGGATGAACAGACAGAACAGAATATTGCTGAAGCGACAAGCGATAAGCACATCATTACATTTCACAGAGAGACCCATTACATTTCACTAAGACACAAGTAATGAATTATGAATTGAAAGGAAGAAATATATTCAGAATGCATGCAGAAGTTGAAGAGAGATGATGGAATACACATACATTTGCAGTTACTTTTTTGTGTAGATTTTGATGAATGAGATTTCTTAGCCTTTCTTTACATGTGCCCTGTTAATGTTGTTTGTCTTTCTGTCTCGGACTCTCAATTAATTTACAATTGCAGTTAAATGTGCATGATCTCGGGGTTCGTGCACAACTAGTACTGTGGCCGTAAAGTCAAAAGTGTATATACTACAAATATGTGCGAGCTCAGTAAACATAGACTCAGTGTACCATCTGCCACATATCTACACTCACACCTGCTCAGTCCAATTAGCCAAATCTGAAATCATGCAGACGCAGGTCAAGAGTTTCAGTTAAGGTTTACATCAAACATCTGAATAGGGACAAATGTAATCTAAGTGACTTTGGATGTCAGAAGGGTGCAAAAAACAAAATACATCCAGTGAAGGCCTTGTTAATGATGAAGCTCAAAGGAGAATGGTCTTCTTTGAGCAGAGAGGAAGAACACCATAATTCAAACTGCCAGTATTCATGAAGGTGGTGATCAGAAGAACATCTCTGAACACAGAACACAGTAAACCTTAGGGTGGATGGGCTACAACAGCAGAACACCACTTTAGATTCCACTCCTGTCAGCCAGGAACAGGATTCTGAGGCTACAGTGGCTCACCTAAACTGGACAGCTGAAGACTGGAAATAGTCAACCTGGTTTAATTAACCCCTTAAAATCTCAGGCTTATTTTGTACTAAGGCTTATTATTCAACAACCACAGGGTCTCGTATGCAAACTGCTTAAGCTAATCTTAGGTTATAGAAGTGTGCAGTAAAACTTTGGGTCTGCTGGCATACCCTGGCCTTTTAAGGGATTAGCTGAGAAATCTGCAGAGTTTCTAAGGAATGTTTCTAGCACCTTGTTGAATCTGGAACATGAAGAATTCACGCTGTTCTGAATGGTGTTCCTAATGAAGTGACTGGGGAGTGTATATAATGGCTGTCAGACAAAACCTAAATACATTGATTTATTTATTTACATACATAATCTGAAAGTGCAAGCTATCCTCTACACAGTGTGATCATTTTAAGAGAAATTGAATAATAGAAATAGTCCAAAAAAACTTGTAATTAAACAAATGGAATAATAAAAAAACAAAAAACAGAGAAATCCCATCAGAAGTGTCAGCCCTAAACTTTCAATGGATGCCATATTGGAGTTAATAGGATGGATTTGATTGGCTTGAATTTGACAAATTTTTTACATTTTTGCCATATTTTTGTCACTGACTGGCATCAAAGCAAAGGAAAAAAAGCTGGAAGTGTAGACTTGAACTTGTCAATACAGAACATAAATCAAAAGTAAATGCAATCCGTTCCACAAGTTTTAATTTAATATGTAATTGCATCATTTTAACAGTTTAGAACTCTAGACTTCTAATAGTTAAAGCCATAGCCTCATAAACATACATAAATATTACAAAGGTTTATCATGATAATGTACTTAAACAAATGACCTTTGCATCTAGTTGCTCTACACAATAAGTTTACAATGTATTTGTTTACACATTACCAGCATATTAGTTGCACTGCTTGGTCTGATGAGTGCCGGTCTGTTTGCTCTCCTGGGTTCAGGCTACCACTGAGACTGTCTAATGATTGAGTGTGAGTGTATGTGTGTGTGTGTGTCTCATCGTGCTGGGGTGTTAAGGCCAACACTGCGACTGTCTGATTGAGCTCAGCACGATCCAAGCTTGAGGGTCAAAGGACAGAACACACAGTCTACTGTCATGGAAACTACATTCATACTGCTCAGAGAGGGAGAGCTCTACTTATTTATTTTATCCCCCACACAATCAAGGAAAAAGAGTAAAAAAATTTTGCTGACAAAAATAAAAAAGCTTAAAATGAACATAATGACATTGACTAATGAACCACTCCTGTGAAACAGGTGTTACATAAACTGTGCAAATTGTTCATATAAATAAATCTCTAATTGTTGGTGGCTTTCTCATTGTGGAGTCTCAAATTAGGATCATTTTTGGTCAGAGTTGTTGAATTACATATGTAGGCTGTTTAATTTACATACTAACGTTGTCAAAAATGGCTGCTTTACAGTCAGCTTATCATGCAGACAAAATGTTTACCTGCAAAAATTCTGAAATGCACAGTCAAGATTGTGTTATGAAATATAGGTAGAAAATATGGGAAAAACTAGCCAAATCAAACATTTTCAACACATAGTTTTTATGTTGTTTTCTATCTATCTATCTATCTATCTATCTATCTATCTATCTATCTATCTATCTATCTATCTATCTATCTATCTATCTATCTATCTATCTAATTAATGCTTTCAATAAAATAAAACCAGTTGATTGCAGATACACTTCTGAAATTAATCTAAAATATTGTCACGATTGGCCCCTCCCACTCCTCCATGTGCTTCTGTTTACGTGTCCATGTTCTTCTTTGTTTGGTTTCCTCCCAGTTCTGCCCCCTTGTTTCGTGACTCCGCCCCTGATTGTTTCCACATGTTTTCCGCCTGTCCCTCGTTATCCCTGTTTATATGTTTGATTTGTTTGAAGTGTTTGATGTGTTTGGATTTCTGTATCCTGTGTTTATTTCTCTGTGTTGGCTTGTTGAACATGGACTGTTATGACCATGACTCTGGATTTGCCCCGAATAAATTTTGCTTTTCTCAGCACATGCATCCGCCTCATCGCTCCGCATTACACTCCCAGCATACAAAGACCAACCCATCAAGGATGCAGCGAGAAAGCAAGACTCCGGGTTTTGGCTGTTCCGTTGGCTGTTTCTGCGCAGCCCAAGTTACCCATGTCGCAACATCACCAAGCCGGAGACAGCAAATCCCCTGGTGCTGAGGGCACACAAGTATCTCGTTGGTCCCGTAGAAAGGCGAAGGACCATCCCGCCTTGTGCCATGATGACGAGACCTCACCCTGTGGCAAGCCTGATCCCGTGGCCACACCCCGTGGCCCACTCGCACCTCCGGACCCACCGACAGTCGCTGAGGGCATCGCTGCAGCCCAGTCTCTTATTAAGGAGAACGAAGTCAGACTTCAGGAAAGTTACCAAATGCTTCGTCGGCTTCAGATGTTGTTCCCTGGGAAGGAAAAAAGTTTCAATGCTCTCATCTCAGCCAGCAGCCGAGGACGTCACTGCAGGCCCGCCTGCCTCCATGGACGTCGCTGCAGGCTCGCCTTGTTCCCGCCCGTCCCGCCCTCTCCTGTGTCTGCTGCTCCCCATGGGCCTCCTGTTTCTCCTGTGTCTGCTGCTCCCTGTGGGGATCCTGTTTCTCCTGTGTCTGCTTCTGTGTCCCCTGTTTTGCCTTTTCCTTCGTTTTTGCCTTCCTCTGTTCCTGGTGTTGTCTTGTTTCCTGCTGTTGTGTCTGTGCCCGTTCCTGTTCCTGTGATGGTTCCTGTTCCTGTCTCTCCTTCTGTTTCTTCTGGTGTCTGTCTGTGTGTCTGTTTCTGTCCCAGTGTCTGTTTTGGTTCCTGTTCCCCTGTTTTTTGTGTGATCTGTGTTCCATTCTTGTTTTTCTCGTCCTTTTATGCCTTCTGTCATCCCTTGCTTGGCGTCGTTTTGTGTTGTGCCTCCTTGTCCTCCCTCCTGGCCCTTGTTTTGTCCTCCATCTGTTTGTGTTTCATCTGTTCCTGTGTCTGGTGTTGTCTTCTGTTTCCTCTCCTGTTTCTGTGTCTGTGCCTGTGCCTTTGGCTTCTGTTCCATGTTCTCCTGTTCCTGTTCCTGCTTCTGTTCCCATTCTTGCTGCTGTTCCCATTCCTGTTTGTGTTCCTGTTCCTGTTTCTGTTCCTGCTTCTGTTCCCATTCTTGCTTCTGTTCCCGTTCCTGTTTCTGTTCCCGTTCCTGTTTCTGCTTCTGTTCCCGTTCTTGCTTCTGTTCCCATTCCTGTTTCTGCTTCTGTTCCCGTTCTTGCTTCTGTTCCCGTTCCTGTTTCTGTTCCCGTTCCTGTTTCTGTTCCTGCTTCTGTTCCTGTTCCTGTTTCTGTTCCTGCTTCTGTTCCTGTTCCTGCTTCTGTTCTGTCTTCTGTTCCTCATGTCCTGTGTCCTGTCCTTGTTTAGTTCTGTCCTTTTTTTGTTCTTTGGTGTCTGTTTTTTTTTCTTTTTTGGCGTTTGAAGTGTTTGGATTTCTATATTCTGTGTTCATTATGTCTTTCTGTCCATTTCTCCGTTTTGGCTCGTTTGACCCTGGATTTGCCTCAAATAAATCTTGCTTTTCTCTGCCTCATCACTCCCGGTTACAAATATAAAATAACTGGTGTCAAACAATTTGTAGGGAGCTGTAAATGAAGACATTTTCAATGATGAATGGAGCTCTAGATGATTCCACAATACTGAGAAATGTGTATAGTATTGAGAACTGGGACTAACAAAGAACAGGTGTTCATCATGCATTTAAAATCTGAAACTACTGTGGAAATTCTTATTTAACTGGTTAGGCCTTCATAACCCATTGTGACACCACCTTTGCATATGTTTGCATTTCATGCTGTAATTGTCTTCTTATTGAACCACTCAAGTCTAGTTGGTCACTCAAGTTGGCCTTTACATTGTGTGTAGATTTCATGATGAATGGACCAAACGAAATTATCCAAAATGACTTGGAAAAAATTCTGGTTCCACCGGCTTACATTAAAAGTAAAGTAGGTATTTTCCTTATTCTGTAAAATTATTATTTTGTAAATACAGCTAAATATTTTTACACACGTATTTTATTTTTGAATTCACCCATAAAACCACAGCAGCACAAAAGTGTAACTTTTTCCCCATTTTTAATGGAAATAAAAATTAAACCACGACATTTAAATTTGATGTAAAATACAGTTTATTTGAAGCATTTGCTTGTTTTTGTTTTCAAGTGATGGCCTTTTTCTGGGCCCCACACAAGGAAAGGGCTCAGTTTTTTTATATATATTTTACAGAGTCTGTATCATCTGCATCAAGCAAAACTGCTTACATCTTCTGAAAAACTTATCTTGAAAGAGTTCTGAGGAGTTGACACACTGGGCGTCCACACTGGAACAGCAATTCTAGACCCTTGTCTGTAGAAAATAGGCTCTTAGCAATATTTTTTGCTTTTCTGCTTTTGCATGTCATACTTTTCTCTTTGCTTTCTCTCAAAGTTACCCAAAGCCATTCTCACTTTGACTGCCTCTTGAAAAAGAAACTCCGATTGGCTGACGAATCCTAACCAAAGCCAATCTACACACGTTTTTTTCTAACCTAACCAAAGCCAATTGTAACATGGAGTGATGTTGAGGCGGGCGCATGTGTGGAGACGAGCGAGATTTATTATGGGTAAATCCAAAATCAGGGCCAAGACAGTCCAGGGTCATAGAGCCAATATGTAGAACAGGAGGGACAGACAAAGAACCAAAATGAAGCAGGATCAATCAAACAAACAATGGAGGCCGGAAGAAACACCAAACAAAATTCAAACAGTACTTATCAAACAACACATCCAATACATACATCGAACATATCAAACAAAGACCTGGGAAAACAAAGGGCAAACACAGGGCTTAAATACATGAGGGTAAAAGCAGGACAGGTGGAAACACAGGTGGAGACGATCAGGGGTGGAGTCACGAAATAAGAGGGCAGGATTGAAAACCCAAACAAAAGCAAATGGACAGGACTGGGAAGTAAACACAACAGGAGCACATGGAGGAGTGGGAGGAGCCAAGCGTGACACCAATCAAATGTCACAAATAATGATGGTGGATTGAAACTGATACATAGACAAAATGATTGAACAAGTACCATGTCCAGCACATGGAAAGAGTATGCATGTTTCTATAAATTAATGCTGTAGGTTTGTGTAGGAAGCAAACAACCCATGAATTTGGGCATCTTTGATTAAGAAACCCTTATTAGTCCCACAACAGGGAAATTTCACCTCCACATTTAACCCATCCGTGAAGTGAAACACAACATACACTCTAGTGAGCACACAACCACACACACTAGAGGGCAGTGAGCACACTTGCCCGGAGCGGTGGGCAGCCCAATCCACAGCGCCCGGGGAGCAGTTGGGGGTTCAGTTATGTGCTGTCGGCTCTGGGGATCAAACTGATGACCTTCCAGTCACGAACCTGGTTCCCTAACCTCCAGCCCATGACTGCCCCTTTGCACTGTTTCTCTAGTTTTAAGGGTAAAAACACATCTCAAAACCAACTACTGAGGAGCGGTCATACTTTAAGAAAGCATAGTGCTTTATCTTGAGGGTAAGACGGCCAGTTCTAAAGACTTAACTACCAACCTAATTATGAAGTGACAGTGGAATCAATCACAGTTTGACCAACTTCCTCCAGTAAAACAGCATTGCTGTCCAAAATAAACAAGTATCTCCAAAATAGTAACTTTACAGGAGAGGGCAAAAACGTCCTTTACTTTCAATGCAAGTCAATGAAAAGAGATACAATTAGAAATTAGGGGAAATTATCATTATCTATTATAGAATAGACTTTTTCTCATTTTTTGACAGAATTTTGACAAATATGGTCTGAACTTAAGGCTTAATTCTCAAAGCTTCTGTTCACCACTGCGTACTTAAATTTGAACCAATCCACAGTGTATCTTCTGCAATCCCCAGTGGATATGTTCAAATGTTCATACCATCTGGCATAACACTGCGTTAGACAAAACCTCAGTAAACTAACAACATTTCAGCAGCAGTTAGCAGTAAATATAGCATTGTAACGGTAACTGGGAAATAGCACTAATAACTCCAGTAACTTGTATGTCTGGAACCAGAAAAATTAAATTCCAACATCAGTAATAATACTATTAGACATGTTACAGTTATGCTCCAGTAAATTACATTCCAGAGAACAGTCTTACATCACCATGACTCCTCCATATAAGCACAAAGAAAGTCATTTATTGTGACAGGCTTTGCTTTTTTACAGTTTTTACAGTTTCAGCTTCTTGTATATTAATAAATTAAGTTATTTCTGTTATGTAAGTGATATAGAAAGCGCAGCGATAGTTACTGACATATGCATGCTTTCTCTCTTACTTACACTGGCTTCTTCTCACACTACACATGACACTATCTGAATGAAAAATACAGAAGAGAGAGAAGAAAAGAGAAATGTGTGTGAGTGCATTTGCTCATCTCCTGTCTAAAGAGGCTCTTCAGAGGCTTCAGAAAAATGAACTGCAGCTCTAATTGTGTTACGTGGCAGGCCTGCATGGGACTCCTCAATTCATTCCTCTAGGAGTGCGATCAATAAAGCATCTGAACTGCCCGTCTACATTACAAAGCCTGATAGAGTGAGCCTCATATGGGAGTTTGTGTGTGTGTGTGTGTGTGTGTGTGTTTGTACATTTTCAGACTCTCCTGGTGTCTGGAAAAAATGGAAATAAATTCCTCTTAAATGGCCAGAATTTACTGGTGGACCCAGTTTTATTATACATTCCTGTACCCTAAGAATAGCTCAGCCAGTTTGTATCCATGTAGCTACTGAATCATGAGCCTTAGTATGTAATAAGCTTGGGATATTAAGGGGTTAATCTACAATATCATGACCAACAAAATTCTCCTGACTTCGGAGTGTTTTTTTTACGAAAGCGACATGTTCTGTTTCTTTTTGGTAACTGGAGTTAATGTATTATTAGCTTTCAGATTAGGCTTAAAATAAAATTCATAAGGGATAAATTATGGTTATATATAAATACCTACATACAGTACTGTGCAAAAAAAGAGATTGCCCTTCATTCGTTTCACTTACAGTGAAAACTGCCATTAAGTTATTCATAAAGAGACAATATTTAACGCAAAGGTAGACTGATTTCAAATTTGTCAGTATTTAGTGTGGCTACTTTTTATCTTTATTACATGTTGCATTCTTATCGGGAGACTTGCTTTCAGTTTTTCAAAGTGGTCAGCAGGGATGTTTTTCCACACTTCCAAAGTTCAGTCTCAGAAGTTGGTTCAATTTTGTTCTTCTCACCTTCTCATCTAAGTATTGAACAAATTCAATGATGTTAAAGTCTGGGCTTAAGGGTAATCAGTAGATTGTTCTGAGAATATCAGCAGTTTCTTTGTTTGATTTGCAAAATTTTTTGTTTATTTGGTTTTTTTTCCATAATGATTCCTTGACAGCTAAACATCCTTTCAGACTCATTTTGTTGACTGATACACACACACACACACACACACACACACATATATATATATATATATTTCTCTCTCTTTATCCCTGTCTGTCTCTCTCTCTCTCTCTCTCTCTCTCTTTCTCTCTCTCTCTCTCTCTCTCTCTCTCTCTCTCTATATATATATATATATATATATATATATATATATATATATATATGTACACATTACATAAAATATATGGCCACAAGCAGGTGGATACCTGACCATCACATCACCTATTCCATAACCATGGTCATTAATAGGGATTTGGACTCCCCAACCCTGCTTTACAGCTGTAACAGCTTCCACTCTTCAGAGAAGGCTTTCCACAAGATTTTAGAGCATGTCTTTGGGAATTTGTGCCCATTCAATCATAAAAGCATTTCTGAGGTTAGACACTGATGTTGGATGAAAAAGCCTGCCCTGCAATCAATGTTTCAATTCATCCCATAGGTGTTCAGTGTGGGGTTGAGGTCAGAGCTCTGTGCAGGCTACTGGAGTTCCTCCACACCAAATACGTTATCACAGACCTTGCTTTGTGCACAGGGGTACAGTCATGATGGAACAGGAAAGAGCCCCAAGCATTTGCATTGCATATAGTGATCTCAGGCTTGTGTGCAGCTGCTTGACAATGGAAAATCATTTTATGCAGTTCCTGACACACAATTCATGTGCTCATCTTGATTCTAGAGGCAGTTTAGAATTCTATAGTAAGGATTTTTTCATGCTACACTCTTCAGCATTTGGCAGGTACGCCCTGTGAGTGCATGGTCTACCATTTCATGGCTGAGCTGTTGTTGCTTGTAAACATTTCCATTTCACAATAGTAGCACTTACAGTTGACTAGGGCAGATCTAGCAGCACAAACATTTTACAAACTGACTTGCGGTAAAAGTGACATCCTATGACAGCTCCGCCTATAAAGTCACTGAGCTCTTCAGCATGACTCATTCAGATGCCAATGTTTGTCTGTGGAGATTGCACGGTTATTTGCTTGATTTTATACTCCTGTTAGAAATGGAACTTGCTGAAACACATGAAGTCAAAAATTTTGAGGGATGTTGACGCATGTTTGGCCATATAGTGTATATGTAAAGCATTAAACATTTGTATGACCCCAAGTCATGATGTTGTATAACAGCAAGCTTGTGTTTGTGTGTCTGACGCCTGATGCACATTGTTGGAGATTTTTGTTCAGTGCACATCTTCTTTTGCTTGGTTCAGGATCATTTTTACATGATCACAGCACTTCCAAAGCTTTGTAAATTCCTGCTACGAGTGGTCTGTTGACAGATTCAGACACACTTTCGATGTGCTTCATGCCCGAGAGCAAATTGATGTCCTCTGCTTGAAGCATTTTATTTAAGTGGGTCAAGAAGCTGGAATACCTTATGCAACATGCACACAATGAAGCTAAGACTAGGTTCTGCTACTGATCACATTAACCGCATTTGGTTCGATGTGAGCGTCTGCAACAGGAGCACATTTACTGCTCACTTCCTTCAGCAATGAAGACATCTAAAGGTAGCAAAGTGGTGTGGCCACCACTGGTCAAGGAAATGCTTTGTAATGCACTGATGTCATGTTCTTTCTGATGAATTCATACAGTATATGCAATGAACGCCCCTTTTTCATTAAAGTTGCATGCAGATTGTAAAAGTGCATATAAATTTCACAGACAAAAAGGCTAAATTAGCAAATTAGACAGTAATATTTTTAACAACCTGAAATACATGCTTAATTTGCAGTTACCTAACTAAAACTATTATCAATATCAACTTTAATACCTATAATAACAATAAAAATAGAAAATAGCAGTAATACTAATAATTTGTGCACATAACAATCCAGTACAAAAGTGGATGTACTTATTTAGTTTACATTTCACAATGTATACTTTACAGTCATCATTATTTTAACACTACAAAATTTGGTCAGTAGGGGGGAGCAGTGCATTCACTGCTCAACTTCAAACTCCACCTATGAGCACAGCTATTCAGGCCACGAGCCTCCAAATGCTGTCATTTTATTGCATGCTTCATGTAAATGGAATGTAAATGAGGTGCTGGTAGGCTGGCACTTGATTTCACGCACAAAAGCTGATTTATTATTTGTGCTTAAATCTCTGCTGGATGCTTCACTCACTATAAGGGTTAAACATTTATGTAGGGTTATGTCATTTGTCCTCACAAGCTCATGTAGCTGTCATGTAGTCTTTTGAACAGTATCCAACAGTAGAATGTTACCAAGTAAAGTGACAAATGTAAACTAATGGTAACACTAATGAAACATCATTCCCAAGTAATGGAGCTGATAAGATGGAGGCCTAGTTAAAAACACACCATTTATCAGTTCTATTAAAGATTTTCATGCCCTCAGGCTGAAGAGATCTTGATAACAGTTTCAATGAATACCATGTCTATAAGAACCTATGAATGCATTCATAACATGTTATAATGCATTCATATACAATAATAAACATGGATAAAAATTTTGATTTTTTTTAACGTAATGCAGTAGAAGTATTGTTCATAACACGTTGTAAGAGTTCATACGTTGTATTTGTCAGTTTTAAGTGAAACATACTGCACTAAAGCCTTTTCCAGTATTATTTTCCAGCCAAAGTGTTTATGGAATGATTTACTGAAATATTGCAACATACAAAATAAAGCATATTACAAGCTTAAAATGTCAGATTTTAAAACTAGTGGTGCCATCAGTAGTATCTTCCCAATGTGTGAAAGTCAATGTAACCACTATTAGCTTGGTGCTGACTTAACAGTGCATATCCAATAGAAAGCTAGAAGAAATTAACACTACTGTAGTGTAGTGTAGTGATGTTACAAAGTAAAGGTTTCCAGTGGTTAATGTTAGACCCACTGAGGGAGCAAATTACAATGATAGCACTCTACTAACGTGCCTCTCACTCTCCAGACCGTCACTCTGCAGTAACTTCAAACTCAGTGTGATGTCAGAGGGGGTTTTAAGGCGGGAGGGTTGGGGGGGGGGGGGGGGGGTGCAGATGGGTAGTTACATTAATGTGATGTAAAGAGAGAGTGCTGGTTAGGGAAATCTAAATATGCATGACTTAAGCCCAAAAGGCCAACTCTAACAACATTCATGGTAAGAAGTAAGATGTAGGAAATGCCACTGTGTAAATAAACTTCTTTGTCTCACTTCACGCTCTGCAAGCTAGGACTGATTCTTTACCACCCACAATATGATGTTATGATGATGTTGCTTGCAATATGTTAACAATTCATAGTGCACGATAAGCTTGGCCACAAAGTGCAATTTTTATAAATATTTATAGCCCTATTTATAATGCCTTATTAAATACATTATTACATGTTAAGTGTTTTATAGCTACTCATATATAAGGCATTCACAGAAAGTTTTGCAAAGATCTACTTAATACATATTTTCCCATATTCAATTCAAGATTCAAGAGATTCAAGAGTTTTATTGTCATATGCACAGCAGAAACAGACAGTTACACTGTACAATGAAATTCTTATGTTGCTGTTCCTCCACTGACCAAATATAATCTTAGAATAGAAAAATAGAAAAAAATATAAGAATAGCACTAAAAACAATAGTAAAAAGTACAGTTATGCGCAAAGTTGAAAGAAAATGAAACATATCAGTAGTGTTGTGTGAAAATTGTCTTGACCTTCTTTTAGAGGCGATTAATCTGTTGAAAGAAATTCTGTCATGTGAACTGATTTCACTGCTCTTTGTCTGCTCACATTGCTACACATGAAATATCCTTTGGTAAGGTTCATAATGCATCCTGTTATTAAACCATTTTGCAGTGAAAGTTGGATTCAGATGAATCAAATGTTAAACTGTGTCATCAGCATTCACTGAATATTCTAACCCGGCTATCTTTTTTATCAGTGGATCTTTTCTTCCTGTAAAATGATTGAGTGGATACTTTTAAGATGACCTTAATGGATGTGTCTCTGCACTTGATTTACATATTTTACAATAGTGCTATTTCTAATGCTACCACTAATGTTAGCTATCTCAATGGTACTACAGTTAAGCTGCTAATGGTAGTGGTCTGCTGAAATCTCCCACTGCTGGAGATATCACTTTTTGAGTTGCCACCAGTTTTGATGATATCCTTTTAACCAATGTTGAGCACCCACTCCAATGCCAGTGCTTGTCAACTTAAATGCCCAGGAAAGTAGACCAAAGACACAGGCAATGAACACATTGTCACTGTTGGAAGAAAACCTGCATTTTTGTCCGTTTTTTCATTTTTTGACATTATTTGACAACATCGCCCGCCCTTTGCATTGTGTGAAAATTTCATGATGAATGGTCCAACAGAAATGGTTCCAAACTGTGTGGAATAAAATCTCTTTCAATTATCTTCCATTGAAAGTCATAGATGTATTTTCCTCCTCTGTACAGTTACCATTTTGAAGATTCAAGGTTTTGCTCCAACCGTGACAATCAGCAGTACCTGACTCAAGGTCTATCACTGCCTTTTCTCTAACAAAGGCCCACAGTTACCTGAATTGCACACAATGAATTTGAGAACATTTGCATTAGATTTGAATTTGAACATGTTGCAAATTATTCAAAAAATGTAAGCAGGACAGGCAGAGAGCAAGAAGGAAAATGAGAAAGAGAGAGAGTTAAATTCTTGACATTAATTAAATGATGTTTCCCATGTCCAGTGCCAGCATGAAGCTATTAGTACCCTTTTATCTTTATATATAGCAGTGCATATACATCTGAAGAACCCGGAATGCATTCAGATCTGCACAAATTGTCTGACATGCTCAAAATAGTACATCTCCATATATCATCCACAAAGCCTGGTTCACTCTCTGAATGCACCTTCATCTTGTCACTGCTGTTTCAGGGAACTCTGACAACTCTTTCTGCTTGCTTTGTTTTGCCTTTGCTCTCTTGTTCTATTGATAATGAAAGTGCACTGCCAGTGCTGCAAGCTGAAATATTCTCGTCCATGTTCTTGCAGTAATTGAAAAGTGATGCTATATGCACTGCCAAACAAAAGGCTTTGAGATCATATTAAGGCTCTCAAATGATTAAAATAATCAATCACGATTAATCACATTATTTTGTGTAGCTAATCACAATTGTTTTGTCATATTTGCCCAAATTCGACCCTAAGGAAATATTTACTCCATTCAAAAAGCAATGCATTTTGTTTTATGCATTTGAGAGGGCGCAGTACGCTTCATCAGAACATATTTATTACTTTCAATAATTCAGCAATGCTTTCATAAACTGAACATGAAAGTCATAGGAATGCAGAGTGCATGCAGTTTCCAGTTTTCATCACTGATGTCCAGTTGTTCCAACTCATCTGCATTTGCGTTCATACCACTGAAGCTTCCCACTTTGCTGCTGCTTTAGTTAAACTGCTATTCGTTGATTAGCTGTACTGCAAATATTATCTGCTGAAGTTGTTCTCCACTGCTAATGTTATTCATATTACTGGTGTTGCCAGCATCAGACATGCACGTTGCTTGCAAATGATACTTCAGACTATATGTACTGTATTAAATGAACATTGCAGAAGCTGGAAATAATTTATGTTTTTATCAAGATAACAAGTTAAGTTAAGTTAAGATAGCCATATAACTTACAAGCTATATTTAAAAAGGGGGTTGCAGTCCTTTCAGCATGTGAGAAGCTGGGCTTGAGCCTGGAACTGCAGATGGGTCAAACTAGAAAAATGTGTTAACAACATCAAAGAAAATTGTTAGCACTTTCTTTTACAGTCCCCTCAGTTCTAGATATTAACCAGGTAAATGTGAGGTACAGACCCCAAATGTACTATCTAAATATTTGTAATTTGTAATGATTGTGATTGTGAATGTATTTGTACTTTGTAATGATTGTGATTGTGAATGTATTTGTAATTTGTAATGATTGTGAGTTCCAAGACAATTTAGCTAAATTACCTTAAAATGCCTAACAGTTTATTAGTGGTATTAGTAATCAGATGGTAGAAAAAGACTGTACAAGAACAAAGTAGAAAGATTCTTACAGTCTTTACACTGTTAGAAATAAAGGTACTATGTAGGTCCAATTGTGTGCCTTAAATACGTTGTTCTCAGGTGATAAAGTACAAATCTGTAGTTTTTATAGCCTAATGTTTTAAAACAGAGCAATAAAATAAAAAGCCTGAAGACAAGATGATGTGTATGGAGTCAATAGAACTTAGAAAATATCATTTCAATGGGTTATGGCACAGTAATTTTCCCTGACTAAAGGTGCTGAGATGTATCCCTGAGGGTACCACCACAGTGACAGTTTCGTACATTTTTTCTGAGAGTGTACTATGGTTTTACTGGACCCTGAGTCTTTACTTCAGAGAACTATTTTTGAATTTTGTCCCTTCACATAGAACTACCTGGTACTTGCAGGTGTTTATGATTAACCTTTCCACTTAAATTTTTTTAAAACGTAATGTATGTTCATACTTATCACCTGGTTATGCCAAATAATGAGATCTTTTGTTGTCTCCAGCTTTATTGCTAGAACCTGTTAATTGTTTCAGTGTAGTTTAGTTAGACTGTTTTGATGGTTAACATAATTTTACTCAAAATAATTACACACTAATGTGGAGTTTCTCCTGATTTAATACATAGAACTGGTTCAGCATTTCAGTGTAATTTAGTTAATGGCTTTCTGCAGGTCCCCAAGTGGCTATCCTGCCAGTGGATGGAATTTGACTTGAATATTTATAATCAAATAAAACATTTTCCCCATAACTCTGTTATCAGATTAACTAGGACACTACTGGCTCTCTGAGTGTGAAGAGTTATGAGAATATATTGAGAAGTGAGTGAGCAATGAGCGATGGCAGAGGAGGTATTAAAACCCTCTGCTGTTAAAGCAATTCACACCTTTCCACAAAGGCAGGATAAAATGGACAACATAACTACAGCTTTCTTAATTATAAAGGGTGACTTCCTTGCTCAGATGATGAAACTCCAGTTTGCTTCTGGTTTTGTAGATTTTAAATAAAAAATGTTCCATCAGTTCAAAAACTGAGGGAGCTTGAAAACAGGCTACTGTGAAAAGCGGTTAAACTGTTTTGGAACTCCTTGTGGAATCATGTTACCCAAATAATGATCTAGTACACCTAACTGTAACAGAAAGCATTACGAGTAAATTATTGCTGTTGTTAATTTGTTGCACAGAGGTGTTGCTAATATGTTAACTTTGTCAACACTAGTTTAAGCCGTTATGTGTTGTATGGCTGAGAAATACATGAATAACCCTCAGCTGCCCTCTGAGAATGTGCTATAAACCACACAGTACCAGGCACATTATGCAGTAAAAATAAGCCACAAGAACATGCATGCACCCAGAAATGCACATGTATGTAGGGGCACACATGTGAAAGCTCACATTTGCATGTAGATGAATGCATAGGCACAGAATCATATGCATATGCACTCTCCAGTGTACTTATAAACACACACACACGTACAGTCTCTCCCCTTGTCTCGCTCTCCTCTAACACCCAACCCCCAGCACCTCAGGCTCTGAAATTCATGTGCGAGATAAAGAAAGGAAGAGTGAGAGAGAGAGAGAGAGAGAGAGAGAGAGCATGTGCAAGAGAGAGAAAGAGAGAGAGAGATAGAGAACACGGCACGACAATGCAGGAGGTTGGAGAGAAGAGGAGAGAGGAAAAAGGGGGAGGGGAGGAGAGAGGCAGGGAGGTGACACGTGAGGACAATGGCGAAAAAAGAGAACTCACAGAAAAGAAAAGAGAGAGAGAGAGAGAGAGAGAGAGAGAGAGAGAGAGAGAGAGAGAGAGAGAGATTGAGATGCAGGCCTTGACCCACTCGTTCATAACCAGGGTCTTCACCTCATCAACTCAGACACATTCCAACACACATGCACATACAAACACAAATGTAAGCTCTCACACACAGGCACATGTATGCATGCACACGGGCATGCACGTGCACACACACACACACACACACACACACACACACACACACACACACACACACACACACACACACACACACACACACACACACACACACAGCAAACCCAGACACATTCCTATAAGCCATTAACCCTTACACCACAAGACTAAAACAAGCATAGCCTACTGTACCACTGAAGACCATGGTGATGGTTGGTAAAGCACAATTACTGTAGGGAAGAAATTCCTAAGCCCTTTAATTTGGTGTGGAAATAAGTGGCTACCCCTGTTTTTCAAGCTCCTCTTTTCCTTTAATAAAATTATATCTCTGTGCTGTTTGTAGTATTATAGGTAAAAAAAACAAGGGCTGTGAAAATGAATACATAAATAACATTTGAATGTGATAAATGTTCAATACCAGCTCATGTCTATTTACCTAGTTCCCATCTTTTCCCAATTACCATGTAGATGAACAATAATAAGAATTACTTCACGAGAATCCTGCTACATAATGTGCTTTCATGAGTTATTGTGACAGATTTTGTTATAATAACAGATAGCTTCTGATAACAGTCATGACAGACACCATATTGTTTGATGTCATGACAGTTTAAGTCACATGATTATTTTTGCTGTGTACTGTAGTTAGCCATCTAGTCATCAAACATTGTCACACAGTTACTGATAATAATAACATGGTCTACCATGTTATATTACTGAACAAAATGTGTCATGACAGGATATGACATCTGCCATGACATGTTTTTATGTCAGTATTATGTAGCAGGGTTCACTGAAATTGTTAGGAAACAAAGAAAATGCATTAATCAGGCAAAAGAAACACTTTCTTTTACACTCCTTTAAACTCGAGGTGTTAGCCAGGTAAGCAGGGGGTACAAACTCCACAGTTCATTGCCATTATTTTAGGTAAAACATAATGGGTAATTGGCATACATAGTTTAGGTATTTATTACCTATAAATGAAACTGAATCTATTCTGTAATAGAAAGCAATGATTTCTACTATGTTTTTACTGGATCATTAGCATGACTGTGTTATGGTACCATTAGCATTAACTGACATAACAGTTGCCACAATATTTTGATTTGATGACAGCTTTTGTCATATCATAATTTTTGCTTGTATACTGTAATTACCCATCGTGATTTCAAAAATTATGATATTGGTCATGACAATATATGATAACATCCAGACTGTATCCAGATTGATTTTTAATAACCTAAACTGCAAAACCCACATGTGGAAGTGGTTTAAAATGTGATTGCAATCAAATTTTCACTGATGCATCTCAGTCTGGATGCTCAAGACACTCAAATTTTGGATTTTTAAGTGTCTTTTGCGTCACTCAAAATGGAACAAAAATTGACTATGTAAACCAAAGTGAAGCATTGGGATTCAAGAAGAGTGCCAAAGATTCATACTTATGCCACAGTCTCAAGAGATTTGAACGTGAGCTGATGCACCACCGTCACCAGCATAGCTATGTAGTTACTGATGATTTGATTAATCTCAATATGAAGAAGACTAAGATTATGACAATTGGAAAGACTGGTAACTTTAATGTTGATTCTGACGATCTAAGTGGTGGGCTTTTGCCTACTTGGCAAGTTTTTCTCCAACTATGAGAAACTTAAATGATTAACTGACACAGAATAACAGAGGCTAGAATTTAGGAACTTATTTCCAACTGACTGACAAATCTCTAAACTAATCTCTGAAACTTGCCATGTTATCAAGTGTCAAACCATGTGTTGGGTTATAATGCCTCTGTGGATAGTGGCATGGTTTGAAGGTAAGAACCAATAGATTTGCTAGTGTTAGCATTCTGTGCTTACGTTGCAAATGAGATGCTTGTTACTGCTATGAATAAAAGTGATCAGGAAAAAGTTGGCAACAAAAGATGCTGCAGTCAAGAAATAAATAAATTGGCACTGTGCAGAACAAGAATGAAGGAGCTTGAAAACATCTTCAAATTTAATGATGTATCTCTATATAAAAAAGTTGTCCAGGCTTGTTTTTTTGTGGTTGTTTATGGATGTGAATGCTGGACAACAACAAAAAAAGCAAAGTCAGGAAAGATGTTGATCCCTTTGAACACAAAACTTTTGTGAGAACCTTGGACAGCAAAGAAAATAAACAAATCGATCCTCGACCAGATCAAGCCTCACCTTTCACTCCAAACCTGTATAACCAAACTGAAGTTCTCTTACTTTGGACATCTTATGAGAAGAACCGATTAATTGGAAAACTGGAGCATTTGAAGGTAAAAGAGGAAGACTACAGCCAGCAAGAAGATGGATTACAGTAATTAGAGGAATTATGAACAAGACATTAAGAAGTCCTCTCCATGGATCACCACCTTACCGTGGTGGAGGGGTTTGCGTGCTTGAATGATCCTAGGAGCTATGTTGTCTGGAGCAAAAGCTCCTGGTAGGGTCTCCCATGGCAAACTGGTCCTAGCTGACAGGTCAGACAAAGTGTGATCCAAAATTCCCCCTATGAAAATAATTAAAAAACAGGACTTGAGTACCCTGCCCAGAACAGGGTTACCGGGGCCCCACCCTGGATCCTCGGTTGCAGAAACAGGCTTTTGGAACTTGGAATGTTACCTCACTGGCGGGGAAGGAGCCTGAGTTGGTGCGCGAGGTTGAGAGATACCGGCTAGATATAGTTGGGCTCACCTCAACACACAGCTTGGGCTCTGGGTCCAATCTCCTTAAGAGGGGCTGGACTTTATTCTTTTCTGGGGTTGCCCATGGTGAGAGGCGGTGGGCAAGAGTGGACTTTCTCATAGCCCCTTGACTCGGCGCCTGTATGCTGGGATTTTCTCCGGTGGAAGAGAGGGAAGCTTATCTACGCCTTCGGGATGGGGAACGGGTCCTGACTGCTGTCTGTACTTATGCACCGCACAGCAGTTCAGAGTACCCAGCCTTCTTAGAGTCCACTTTCCGCTTGAAAGTGCTCCTCCTGGAGACTCTATTGTCCTACTGGGGGACTTCAACGCTCACGTGCGCAATGACAGTGTGACCTGGAGGGGTGTGATTGGGAGGAATGGCCTCTCTGATCTGAACCCGAGTGGTGTCCAGTTTTTGGACTTCTGTGCAAACCACAGTTTGTCCATCGCGAACACCATGTTTGAACACAAGGATGTCCATAAGTGCAAATGGCACCAGGACACCCTAGGCCGCAGTTCAATGATTGACTTTGTAGTCATGTCATCAGACTTGCAGCCATGTGTTTAGGACACTCGGGTAAAGAGAGGAGCTGAGCTGTCAACTGATCACCACCTGGTGGTGAGTTGGATCAGGTGGTGGGGGAAGATGCCGGTCAGACCAGGCAAACCCAAACGTATAGTGAGGATTTGCTGGGAACGTCTGGCAGAAGAACCTGTCAGATTGATCTTCAACTCACACCTCCGTCAGAACTTTGACCAGATATCGCCCTGGTCGTGGAACACTGGACCAACTCTTCACCCTCTCCAGGATCCTAGAGGGCTCATGGGAGTTTGCCCAACCAGTCCACATGTGCTTTGTCAATCTGGAGAAGCTGGAGCTCAGAATACCCCCTGGGTATTCTGTGGGAGGTGCTTCAGGAGTACGGGGTACATGGCTCTTTGCTACGAGCCATTCAGGCCCTGTACAAACAAAGCATGAGCTTGGTTCACATGGCTGGCAGTAAGTCAGACTCGTTCACAGTGAGAGTTGTACTGCCCTTTGTTGCCAATTCTATTCATAATTTTTATGGATAGAATTTCTAGGCGCAGTTAGGGGACGGAGGGTGTCCAGTTTGGTGACCTCAAGGTCACATCACTGCTGTTTGCAGATGATGTGGTCCTATTGGGGACATCAGGCCGTGAACTTCAGCTTTTGCTGGATTGCAGTCGAGTGTGAAGCGGCTGGGATGAGAATCAGTACCTCTAAATCTGAGACCATGGTTCTCAGGCGAAAAAGGGTGGAGAGCCCTCTCTGGGTAGGGGATAAGCTCTTGCCTCAAGTGGAGGAGTTTAAGTATCTCAGGGTCTTTTTCACGAGAGATGGTAAAAGGGAGCGGGAGATTGACAGGCGGATTGGTGCTGGGTCAGCAGTGATGCGGGCTCTTTACCGGTCTGTTGTGGTAAAGAAAGAGCTGAGCCACAAGGCAAAGCTCTTGATTTACCGGTCGATCTACGTTCCCACCCTCACCTATGGTCATGAGCTTTGGGTAATGACCTAAAGAATAAGATTGCCAATACAAGCGGCCGAAATAAGTTTCCTTCGCAGGGTGTCTGGACTCTCCCTTAGAGATACACAGGCAAATCCACCAGGGAGGAGACCCCGGGGAAGACCCAGGACACACTGGCGTGACTATATTGCCCAGCTGGCCTGGGAGCGCCTCGGAATCCTCCCTGGAGCGCTAGTGGAAGTGGCTGGGGAAAGGGAGGTCTGGGCCTCATTGCTTAGGATGCTGCCCCCGAGACCCAAACGCCGGGGAAGCGGAAGATGATGGATGGACATTAAGAAGTCTAAAGTTCTAAACAGAGATAGTACAGTATATTACACCCACTCTCACATTCCAACTCTCTAACTCACACAGACTGTCATAAGCTTCCCCATATGCAGAATATATGTACTCTGGAATACAAAGTATCTCCTCAGATATACCTTGAAACCTAACTATCCACAATCCCTGCACACCAGACAACTTGCATACAAATGCATCTAGAGCTCTTCACAAAACCACAATGTGCATCATTGTGGTCTTCTCTGTTGCTATACATGATATATTTTGCCTTTCAAGCTGTCAACATTCCCACACTATCCCACTCCATAATCATACATAATAGGTACAAACTGTACATAAACCACATTTAAAGCACATAAAGCCATGAGAGCTCTGTCAAATATTCCTGTGAGTTAAAGCAAAGCACAGTAAGAAGAGTATTCACTGACACTGGAGATCTGAGATAAAACCAAACTGAACACAATACTGGTGCGCTGACATATGCGAATGAATGTGAATGAAAAACGAAGTTGCCTTTGGGCTTTGTACTTAGTGCTAGAAGCCTGGACCCCCTCTTGCTGAAGATCCAAGATTGGAATGTAGGAGTCATGGAGAACAGGGAGATGGATATGTTTTAGGGTGTGAAAGCTGAAGACAGAAAATGATAGCAGTAGGGGGTATTTCAGCTAGAAGGAGTTTCAGGCATGGCCTTTCTCTTTTTTAAAGCAAATTGCATGACTCCATTTTGTGAGTGCAGACCAGGCCTTCAATTATTCAGCTGTGGTATATGGAGCTGTAGACAGAGAAAAGAATGTTGGAATGATGTTTTGGGTTGTGTCTGGTTTGTGCAAGAAATCTGGACCCTGAAAACCTATATTACTGTGGTATGCCAATGATGCCCAACACTCAAAAGATTGAATGGTTTAATTCACAATTGATGAGAAAGCCAGAGGAACTGCACCAATCATGATGAGTGAATTAATTTCATAGTCAAGTTATAACTAGCATAGGACTAGGGAGTCAATGATCACCAGGAACATGGTGATCACTGACTCCGCATCAACTACCAATAAATGGAAAAGGTTATGAGAAGCTCTTTGTGGCTAACTCCTAAAGGAGTGTAGTAGGAGGACCCACATGTCATGACATTATCAGGTGATGGGACTAATGTGAGAGGATTAGAAGTTAGGGGGATGAAAAGGTGGTGCCCCCACATATTTATCTTAGGGGTGGCCAGATAGGGCCATTGAAAATCTTGGGGTGACACCAAAACCAAATGCCATAACTAAATTTCAGGAATTCTCTTATGCTGTTGTAGTATCTAGTCTAGTTGAAAACTATGTCAATATGAGAAGTAAGGAATTGCATACTGATATACTTTGGTTTCTTATTACACAACCCCCCTCCCCAATTTTCACCCCAATTTAGTCGTATCCAATTCCATCCACTAGTTAGAACTCCGCCAATTACATGACACTACCAGCACTAAAACGGCTAGGCTAGCACAGGATTCCTCCAAGACTTGTAAAGCCAGCCACCACATCTTTACAAACTGCCACTCACGCAACACTATTTGACAACCAAACATGCTTGGAGGAATGTGCCAGATCTGTTGCGTCAGCTAACGTGCTGAGTGACAGGGGAGGGGAAAGATGGGTTATCCTGCCCACCCAGACAGTGAGGCCAATGGTGCTCTCTTGGACTCCTGGCCATGGATGGCTGTAGCATCACCAGGGATCGAAGTCATGGTATCCTGATGATAGGGTCAAAATAATGTTCACTGGCTAAAACGGTTTGATTATTCCTTTGAAAAACTCATAGGGTCGACAGCCCATTTTTTCATTATGTCCATAAGAGGAAAACCAATACTAGAGTGTTAGATAGAAGAGATTCTGTTCCCCCTCATATTCACGTTCCCCTTCACGAATCAAGCCACATGCAACTATGATTTATTGGGGAGACCCTGAATTTGAGGTGGAACTGAATTGGATGCATTTGGGTGATTATTTTCAAGATGTGAGCTCAAGTTGCTAGTGCTAGAATGATAGGATTACATAGCTCGCATACAACTTTATCTCAAGGTTCCACAATTTAACTGACCTTTAAATAAGCTCTGAGGCATTTCCAAATGGGGCTTTTTACATTTCTCGGAGTGCAGATCACTCTTACTGCAGCCAAGTTGGGTTGTGAGCTCTCTGCGATCATTACCACACGGTTGTTGAATTATTCACTTGTTTCAGCTGGGCCTACATTTCACTTTAAATCATGCGAGTGATGTTGTGTGATTCCTGCTCATCACACAGTGCATTCAGTGCAGCATCCCAGGCTCACGCAAGAACTTGCGGGTCAGACAACCAAGGTAATGCTGCTTTTTTCCCAATTTAATATTTATTTTCACAATCAAATGTCTGTTTTTTTTTAATGATTCGAATATGTAATCTGATTTTGAATATTGTTTACAGCTGTAGTACAGTACCTATGTAATGTATCAGATGGAAGCATGGCAGCACATATGCACATACGACTCACCAGGGAGGGCCAGTGATTGTATCAGGGAAACTGTGGCCCCTGTGTCCCAACCACAACCCCCCCACCCCTAACTTATTTCCTCCATTGTGCCCATTTTATCCTGTAGTGCAATGTCAATGATGTAACGTTGCAGGAAAGAGAAAAAGGGAGAGTTTGACACATGATGCTGAGTCGACAAAATCAGAAAAGGTGATGGTGGTGCACTCTAGATTTAATTGGCTCAAAAGAAAGGCATTGCATTTCACAGGTTGCCAAGGAATTCTGAGATAAAGAGGGCTCAAAAAAAGAAAATGCCAAGGCCACTGAATGTCAAAGAGAGATGAGGGATGTCATGGGAAAAATAGATATTCAGTGGTACCCAGCAGAGGACTTTGGCCAGTGTGATGAGAGTCTAGGACTACTCATGCAGGCAAAGGTAAGGGAAAGAACCAGTTAAATCCCACGAAAAAGGAGGAAGAGAGTTTGTAAAGATCTAAACAATACTGGCCTTTGCCAGCCAGGCACACACCCTACCAGTGTGTTTTGAGAAATGGCATGATTGACAGAATGACAGCAAAAATCAGGAATGGGCACAAGGCTTTTTGATGAAAGGTCCAGTGAATTTAGGGGCAGGATTATGTATTAGTTAACACAGGGCAGATTGAACAGAGGTAGAAGAGGTAGGGTCCAGGGCAGGCCAGAGCAGCAGTAACATAGGTGAATTTGAAGCAATAAGAAGTAGATGCAACAGGGCTGGAGCCAACAATGTAGGAAGACTAGAAATGGGATGAGGTCATTAAAACAGGAGGAAATGGAATGAAGAGGGAAGATGATATCCTGATGTGAGGATGGATCAAGAGGAATTAAGACAGGAATGAAGAGGGGAGAGTTTGGGATAAGTTGGAAAGGGTTGGGATGAAAGAGGAAGGCTTTGAGATGGAGAATGACACGGATTGTGTGGAAGGAAGAGATCGGGATAGGTGAGGAGAGAAAAGGCCAAGGGGGCATTACTAAGTTAGTCATGACCAGATGACCAAGAACAGATTAGCTAGAATGTAAATTTCAAGTTTAGTCCTTCTCCCCAACTTAAGCTATTGCATAACTCCATTTAAGATTCTGCACTTACAGATTAAATCCTGTTTGTGACATTTGTTATATTTCACAACTGGAAAATGACATACAAGATATACCTACTGTAACTTTTGAAAAGCAACTTTAAGAACAACTAGATCATATACAACCCCATTTCCAAAAAAATGGGACGCTTTGCAAAATGCAAATAAAAGCAAAATGCAATGATGTGCATGTAATTTAAACCCCATATGTCACTGAAATAGTACAGACAACATGTCACATGTTAAAAATGAGATATTGTTGATTGAAAAATATTTGCCCATTTTGAATTTGATGCCAACAACACGTTCCAAAAAAGTTCAGACGCGGCAACAAAAGGCTGGTAAATTTGTATAATGCTAAAAAGCTGTGGGTTAATTGATAACAGGTCAATAACATGACTGGGTATATAAAAAAAAGGCTTTCAAAAGTAAAGGTGAAGAGAGATGCACCACTCTGAAAGACTACACAATCAAATAGTGCTACAAATCAAGAACAATATTTTTTCAACGTAAAACAACAAATAATTTTTACTTTTCATCATCTACAGTAAATAATATCATTAAAAAAATCAGAGAATCTGGAGAAATCGCTGTATGCAAGGGACAAGGCCAAAAAACAGTATTTGCTGGCCACAATTTTTGGCCCTCAGATAGCACTGCATTAAAACCAGATAAGATTCTGTAGTGGAAATCACTGCATGAGCTCAGAAACATTTCTGAAAACCACTATAGGTGAAAACAGGTCATCACTGCATCAACAAATGCAAGTTAAAACTCCAGTATGCAAAGAAGAAACCATATATAAAGAGGATTCAGAAATGCTGCCACCTTCTCTGGGCCCAAGCTCATTTAAAGGGGTCTGAGGGAAAGTGGAAAAGTGTCCTGTGGTCGAACGAATCAACATTTGAAATTCTTTTTGGAAATCATAGACACTGTGTCCTCTAGGCTAAAGACCACTCAGCTTGTTATCAGCGCACAGTTTAAAAGCCAGTATTCATGATGTTATAGGGGTGCATTAGTGCACATGGCATGGGTGACTGGCACATCTGCAAAGGCACCATTAATGCTGAACAATATATTCAACATTATGCTGTCAACATATGCAACATATACTGCCATCCAGATGACATCTTTTTCAGGGAAGCCCTTGCTCATTTCAGCAAGACAATGCCAAACCAACAGCATACGACAGCATTGCTCCATATTAAAAGAGGCCTGGTACTAAACTGGCCTGCCTGCAGTCCAGACCTGTCACCACTGAAAATATTTGGCGCATTATGAAATGAAAAATACGACAAAGGAGATTCTGTATTGTTGACCAGCTGAAATCCTATATCAAACAAGATTTCACTTTCAAAACTACAGCAGTCCGTCTCCTCAGTTCCCAAACACTTACCGAGTGCTGTTAAAGAGGAGGTGATGAAACACAGCGGTAAACATGCCCCTGTCCCAACATTTTTGGATAGGGTTACTGGCATTAAATTCAAAATGGGAATAGATTTTTCAGAAAACAATCGAATTTCTCAGATTTAACATTCAATATGTTGTATTTGTTGTATTTTCCTTTAAAAATATTGTTTACATGATTTGCATATCATTGCATTGTATTTATATTTAAATTCTGCACAGTATCCCAACTTTTTTGGAAATGGGGTTTTACTTTGTTGTGTAAAAGTTTTAGAGAGACAAGAAAATATATTATATTAAGATATATTAGATATATTAAAATAATTTATCTTGGGAGTATGTGTGTTTTTGCCAGTAAAAATGCTGTAGAATGGAAGTGTAGGAGTGTTATATTGAGTCCCCCATGGTTAGTTTCTCTCCCGTGAGATCCATCCAGTTTTATCTGCCACCTGTCACACGTATACAAGTTTTATTAAGGAATGACAATAGAGACTACTAGACTTGATGAGTCCTACCCTGAAACCAGTCTGGTGCACACTGTATATTTTTTGGTTTGATGGCTCAAAGAAAACTGAGCTAATAGTGTAAAAAAAATGAGTGACTTTAATAATCTTTCTCATTAACACATTAACTTTGACACCACTAACATAAACACAAATACAGTAAAACATACCAAGAATGTTAGTAATATATTAGTAAGCAGAAAAACAGGTTCGTTTTCTGACCTCACAGTGCTCTCCAGCAATTGCATGGGCTTCATCAGAAATGCCTGATTTCATTTAACAAAGGACTGATTATGCAAAGCAGGTATTGGATCGTAACTGTAAACACTGGACTTCTACTTAAGCTTTTTTTGGTAAAATGCAAAGAAATAGCATTACTGAGTCAGAAGAAATAAGACATGCTAAAATATCATGTGCAGTTGCTCTGTAAAGCCTGAAATCAGGTTGAATTTTGTGGCAGCTTTTGAACCACATCATACGTCTTTATGTATTAATGTCACACACAGTTGCAAAAAAGAAGGTCTGGCTCAATGTTTAGGTGTCAAATGCAAAAACAACATTACACAGATGAAGATATGATGGCAATAGTAGATAATTCACATCCTCAAAAGACATTTCATCTTTGTGGTGCATGAACATGTGGATCCTTGTTATTTCTTTACACTGAAATTTCTTTTACTGCTCTTTGGTGAACATTACAGACAAGACCAACTGCAGACCAAGGGAAAAGTGCACTGGAGGACCACACACTTGCTGAGACTAAATATCATCTAAGCAATCAAATAAGTCAGCAACAAAAGACTCATGAAGCTTTTACAACTAGTCACTGGTGCAGCCAATGGTCTGGTGCCAGCAGTGTTAAAATGCAATGTCAGTTTAGTTCTTCAGAATAAGAAAACTGCACGACTGCTTACCTTTACCGGTCTTGGTATCATCATGTTCATGGTCAACATTTGTCCTTATTCTGTTGAGTGAAAAAAAACTGTAAATTATATAGTATATATTGAATATGTATTGAATATATTACAAGTTCATTGTTGAAACATTTTGAACACCATCACATGCAACTATATATTTCAAATATTCCTCATTTATTTTGTGTCTCTTCCTATGTGGAAACATTATTTGTTAGTATTCAGTGTTACCAGCTTGATCCTACAATCAGTCAACCAAGAAATGAACTCTTTCATTGAGTTTAGTATATACTGAGAAGGTTAGTATATATTTATATATATATATATATATATATATATATATATATATATATTGCTGAACTTGCTGAACATAACATATTGAGAAAAAAAAAACAAGTAAAATGTGGTCAGTGCAAAAGTAATAGCAGATTTTATATTTTATACTGTAGCTTCCTGCTGGTGCTGCATCCTAGAAACTCTGCAGGTGTGGCCACAGGACAAAGCTCATGAGTGCATGCGTTCTACAACAAAGAGACTGTCTTGTTTTGTGGTGGTGTCTCTTAGTTATAGTTATGTGTATGTGTCACTTTGGTTGTGCTGTGCTGGTTCGGTGAGGGGGGGGGGTGTAGATTTCGTGTTGGTCAGCATTAGGATGAAGCAGTGACCTCCCCCATTGTTTTGGTGTTTTCTTACTGTGTGTTGAATAAAGAGAACTTCCACCAGCAGCCCATTGCCTTGCTGTTTGCCAACATCACACTATATTTTTTGTCTTTATTTCAATATGTTAATCTCAGCATAGGAATAGAAAATGTACACAAAAATGTGCTGAAAAATGCATGTATTTAAATTAGTTCCCCCTAGAGGATTTGTATTTTTTTATAAAGTAAAGAAAGCATGTAATTTGTGAAGTACATAAAGTATGTAAAGTACATGTGTGTCTTTAGTAACTGTCAAGCACTCATCTGTGGCTCTCTGTTTTACTGGGGTAGATATATGAACTGACACAGAGGCCAAACACCCTTAGTTAAATCAGAGAAAACATTAATGAAATAAGACAAAAGGCTGTTAACCCTCAGGCAATCGGGTAGATTCACATCTGAACATATTCCTCTCCAATATTAGAACAGTAACTGAAAAGTCTCAAATGACTGGAGCTGTTATTAACCTGCCTGTTAAGAGGACTCAAGTGCATTACACCCCATGCATAGTAAGAAGTTTCTCCAAAAAAATAAAATAAATAATTTAAAATTGGGCAATCCAAAAGTTGGTTGCATCCTTGGGTCAACAAATCCCCATTACACCAAATAAAACCCACTTCCATGCCAACATATTATTTGACAAGCTTGCCAGAATAAAGCTTATACTGTCATTAAGCCTCAAGCATTTGGGGGTTGCTAAATAGGCCTAGAATTGGTAGGAGACAGGTTGTATGGTTAGATAAATCCAAGATAGATCTCGTTAGCATCAAACACAGAGGTGGGTTTATTATGAAAAAAATCAAGGCCTTGCAGAAAAGAATGCAATACCCATGGAGTAGTATGGTGGTGGACCAATAATGTTGTGGGTCTAGAGGTTCTAATAGCTGTAGAAAGTAACAAAATATGAATTTTGCAACTTTGTCTGTGACAGTATTTTAATCCCCACTTTAGTCCAGTGCAACAAATTTGGCCTTTATCTCCACAGAAACGACATCACAATCACATGCATTGTTTGTACAATATGTACAGCTGCCAAGCTTGACGTCCTTCACTGACTGCATTTCTTGGATTCTGCCATTTGATAGTCTCAGTGCTTGGCATCTTGAGTTCTGCAAGGACACTACAACTTTGGAAAAGAATCCAAATCTATCTGATGGATAGCAGAAGTTGGCAGTAGGAGGTCCATCCAGAGAGCCCATCTCTTAAACAAACCCCTGTAGTGAGCGGCATTAGCTTTAGGCAAGATGTATTCTTTGCACACTTGATAAAGAGAATGAATTCAACTCACTTAAAAAATGAAATCCAATGTCTTTACAGTTACAGATTCAAAATTTGCATGTTTACACTTGTCTTTTTGCAAGGATATTATATCGCCTGGAGTTTGAGACTATCCATTTGGCTAATCCATAACAATGTACTTGGAATCCTTCTTGAAAATCACTCTAAATCCAGCATTTCATCAAGACAAGCTAAGACAGCCCACCCCAAGGCTACCCCTCAGTATCTCCTGTCTGGATGGGGACAAGCAAACAGTCTGTATTATGAATTCTACTGTTCCTTTTCCAAAGTGAAATAATTATGTAGAGAATGAGCAAACAATCACTGCTTTGTTATTCTGTTTAATCTGGAATCCCATATACACAGAATTGTCATCACCCTATGATACATCAGCTGCTAGGATGAGTCATTATGAAGCACCAGTTAATAACATCAATTACAGAACAGAAATAAAGCCAAGTAATTAATATGTGCTTCTGCTTTGTTTGCTTTTTAAAGAACTTGTATACAATTAAATGTATTTCATATTAGTTGCACTAATTATGACTAATTAGACTAACACTTTCTCAATATACTGCAGTACGTGGGATATTTAAGAGCTTTACAATAAGTCCTGAGTTGAGAATTTGTTATGGTTTGATTTCACATTGAGAATTTCACCAGCAAAACTAAGCATTAAAAAGAGCCCAGGGTAGACATTTCTCTCTCTTTTCATCTGTCTTATTCTCACCAGAAAAATCTGGCACACTCTGACAAGGGGTATCCTGAGGTGTACACAATCCATTATGGGATGCTGTGGTTGGAATTCATTCATTATGAATGAGAAACTCAAGAGATGGGGAGAATGCCCAATTCAGTTGGCATTTTTAACTGCATTTATTACAGTGGAAACTAAATCTTGGTAGAAATGTGATCACTTAAAAATATGGAGCCTATACATTACAGCAATACAAAAAATGCTCAAAGTATAATGCTTGATGGAAATAGATTTTTTTTTTCTTGTTTCGGTAATGCTTTGTAACCAGCTTTTTCACCTAAATATCTATCAAATGCAACTAACCTTAAAAAAAAACCCAATAGATTCTCTTAAAATTAACCGTAAACCTAAATCTAACCCTAACCTTAACTTCAACCCAGAACCTAACCCCAACCTTAACTTTAACTTCACAAAACCTAAATCTAATCTTAAACCTGACCCTAACTATAAATTCACAAAACCTAAACTTAATCTTAAACCTGACCCAAACCTTAACTCCAGAAAATTTAAGACTAATCTTAAACTTGACCCATACCGTAACTTGAACACAAAAGCTAAACCTAATCTCAAACCAGACCCTAATCTTAACTTCACAAAATTTAAGCCTAATCTTAAGCCTGATCCTAACCTTACCTTAAACCCAAAACCTCAGCCTATACCCAACCTACACAATAGACTATAAAGTGTAAAATGCTGAGTTGAGAAACTCACATTTAACTCACTATAACAGTAAATAAACAAATGAATTTCAAGTTAAGTCTCAAATTTCTCTTCTGAAAAGTTCAGTAATGTGAGTAAAATATGCTTCTAAAATAAGTAAACTTATAATTTTGTGTAATCAGTTTCACCAGTCTATTAACAGTTTAGGCATACGTAGCTCGTCTATAAGTGGACTATCAAAATAAAGTATAATTATCATTGTGGTCTTTTTTATTTCTTATGCCAAAATATGCATTAAAATACATTGATGGAAACTAAATCATTTCACTCAGTTGCTTTTTGGCTCTAAAGACTTTAAAGACTCTAAAGAAAAATATACCTAGATGCTAAATAAACAGACTGAAGGCAGCATTTAGATTATATGACTTCTAAGCCAAAGAGTATGTCAGTCCTTAGTCATTTATGGATCTGTGAGTAAGCAGTAGAGAGTTGTGTAGTATCTACTGGGCTCTGACATAAACAAACATAGGCAGAATTGATTCAGTCTCTGACCTTGAAAATCTGGACCAAGGCCGTTATCCCTAATTTACACACTCTGCAACCGCAGACCAGAGGTGTGCTTCTCAATGACATCAGACTAATACTAATGATCCTGACTCAGTGTTCTGCTGTCTCTAGCAAGGGGAGCGAAATGTGAAGTTAATGTACAAGACAAAAAATCTATTTGGTCGATAAAAGTAAAAAAAAATCTAGAATCTTAGTGAATGTAGCACACAAACCTCCTTGGCTTTAAATTAGATTGGTATTTATTTACCCACTAGAAAAATAGACAGACCGACAGATTAATCCCCAAGGAAAAATATATGTGCTACAGCAGCAAAAGTATAACACAATGAGGTCATGTGTAAACGTTTGAACACTCCTGGTCAAATTACATGTTTTGTTCATTTTCAGGTGAAAAAAAGTTCACACGTCCTCTACCCACAACAAAAGTAAACAACTTTTGCTAATTTTACTGCACACTTTCTATTCTTAACATATTGAACACTAATAAAACATAAAATGTGCCATAAACCTTTTATAGGTCACGTATTTTTATAGCGCCCCCTGCAATATATTAAGTTCAGTAAATAAAAAGTAATTGTGTACTAAAATATGCAGAAGTGTGTTCTCCATAGGGGTGTCTGAAAGGGTTCTATATAGCACCAAAATGGTTCTCCTATTGTTATGATGTCAAGGTTGCAACAACACAAGAACCATTTTTGGTGCCTTTTTCAAAAAGCTTCTATTTACAACCACATACAACTCATTTTCCATCGAGCTGAAGAACCTTTTAATGATGCAAAGAACCCTTGAATCATGCAAATGGTTCTTTCAGTGTTCATGGTTCCATATAGAACCATTTTCATTACTAAAGAAACGTTGAAGAATCATTTTTTTTGCTTGTTTTTAGCCTAAGCCCGTTCAGTCTCAACTCATAAAAGAATCATCTTTAAAGTATATTTGAGTACCCTGCTGCACTGTCACCCTTCCTGCTTGTTTACAAAGTGTGCTGAGCTGGAACATATGGGTGGTATTAATGTAATGCTATAAAAGTAGTAATGAAGCAAACTAATGATTGATAAACAACAACAACAACAAAATCTCTGTGACGCTTCACATAAAATCAAAGGCAGTAGAAGTTAAGTCAGAACTTGAAGCTCCTCCATTGTAATGATGGTTGTTTGAGTTTACTGGTTATGCTAGATTTGCATGAAAATTCATCTGACCACACAAGCTCTGCAGAGAGCTCCACCTACCACAGTTCTTTTGTGTCATAAGAAATGGACACAGGTACTCAACCAGGCTAGTTCTGAGTACAGATTTGTGCTGCACTGTTCTGCCCATTGGAAAAAGAACTCTAGATATTAGAAAATCAAGAAATCTATCCATGAAAATTGGCTCGCCCCCACTGGCAGACGATTGTCTTACTATAAACATTTACATCCCATTTTAAAGACACTTTTTCTAGTTTTTGTGAACGGCTTTTTTGAAGTGTAGAAATGGTATCAAAGGGATACAAAAAAGAATAAAACATCACACAATAATGCAAAAATAAATATGAATGATGTGGCCTTCTCCTTCTTTCAACAAATTAGTCAACACATTTTGGAGTTTTCTTCTTCTATTAAACCCCTATTTTAACCTATTAAACCATTCAAAATCCCAGGCTTATAACACACTAAGCCATATTACTCAATAACTATGTCGACTACAATGCAGAGTACTGGTATAATCCTAAAATAGAAATTGGAACTTGAAGGTGGGTCCTAGTTGTGTGAGGGGTTAACTCTTCCCAAAGCCTCACCTTGCAAGGATGATAATCTATAAACTGTATATTTTTGCACGGTTTCAATGATGTAATCACTATTTTAAAGAAAGTTATGTACTACAGTGGCCCAAAAAGGTATTTTGACAAACAAGCTTGTAATATCCTTCTTTGTTGTACTTAATGAAATGGTTAAATCTAATTTGTTTCAGAGAAACACACATTTAGCACAACATCAAACTGATGGTAGACTCTGTGAAAAGAATTCTAACCAGACCTGCAGTAAGACTGCAGAGATGGAAACATCAAAGTCTGGAGCTGTTTTTCTTACACTGGTGTTGGTAAGTTTGTATTCATTGATACGATTGTGAACTCAAAAGTGTACAAAGACAAAGAAATTGCTAAAACAAGAACGATCCATGCACATCAGCCACCTGCTTGAAAGGTTCTGGAATGGCTTGTTTCAAATAAATGTTTGCAATCACAATGACCTACATTTGTAGGGGCAAATGTCCAAACATTTTTCCGGGCCACTATGACATGTTGGTCATTTTAAAGCCTATGTGTCAAACACAAGGCCCGCAGGCCAAGTCAGGCCCGTGGCACAATACTATTCGGCCCATGAAATTATTTTAATTTTCTGTTAATATTAACCTGAGCTTCACTACACTCCCCAACATGCGCTGCAATATAATGTGTGCTCTAGCCTCCATCCTCCAACAACAATATATGTTCCAGTAGTTACACAAAAATAAAAGATGCCAGGAGTCTATTTCAAGCAAATAAGCAGTTTAAAAGAAAAAACCTTCTGAGGACTTAAAGAGGTTTAACAGTTGCCTGTAGCTAATGAAGCCTATTGTTATTATTTTATTTAAAATTATTTCAAGTGTTGAAAGTATTCAGTGCCTGTTTTCCTGTTGCAGTTTTGGCATCCTGCTGTTGCGATTCATGGCAACATTTTAAGTAAAAATGAAATGGCCCACAGATTTGTTGGAATTTTTTTAAATGGCCATTTTAGTGCTTGGGTTTGACACCCCTGTTTAAAGGGAAGCAGTAAAGAGGAATGATTTACCCAAACAAAAACATACTAAATTGCAAAAAAAAAAAACAGTGCTTTGAATGTACTTGAATCAAATAACTCAATTAATTCCAAAGAAGCAATAAGTGGAATCACAATTGAACCCTTGCAACAAAAAACAGTATACGAGCCATTTTGTATGGTTTGGTGTTGGTTGATGCCCTGTATTTAAATGAATGGGTCACTACAATGTAAATAAAGCATAGTTTGGCTTGGGTGTAAAATATTTTATAGATGTGGAATTGATGCTGAATTCGGGTGATGCACTATTTTTAAAAGAGTCCAATCCTCAAGTAAAGATGTCAACTTTTGCCCTTTATCATGAGTCTGTAGCCAAAATGCCGAGCCTCTGCAGTTGCCAGGGTTACATAAGATTACGTAAACAGGCGGTGTGAGTAATATTTCATAACACCGGGGACCCTGACACACTGGCATCATCTCTCCTCTCTGTCTCTTTTGTTTTTGCGTTCCTTTTCTCTCAATCTCTCTCTCTCGCACTCCGTCTCTCTCTCTCTCTCTGACTCTCCCTCTCTCTTTCTCTCATGTCAGAATCAAAGGCAGTTTGTACCGGAAAGTCCCTGAGATCGCTCCGGATGGCTCAATATCAAACAGGGCATGGTGCCGCCGAGCAGAAGAGCTTCTTCCCCTCCTCCCTGCTGTCTGGCACTCACAGACCCAGACACTCACCTCACGCAAACTTTGATATAAAAAAGAGTTGTCAAATTGACCACCACCCCCACAAAACTTCTCCTGATTCCTTTCAACGTGACCCCTCCCAGGCACAAAAAGGGTCAGGGTGGGGTCACGGCACAGACGCACACCATCCCAGCAATAGGCAAGCTGCCAATCACATGCAGGAGAGCTAGAATGCAGTAGCGAAATGCCTTTATGAAGATTATGAATTTTATATCACTGTAGCTGAATGATGCATTAACATCATCTCTCTTGCTGGATAAGACACTAGAGCTAAGACTTTACAGCATACTAGGTGTCAGCAGCCATATTTACATTATATTAACAACTACAGTCTTAGATCTTAGAGCATAGATCTTACCATCATTATACATCATCATATAATATTCCTTATGAACATCAACCGAGCTCACAAATAATGCCATACATGACTGTCTTAATACATTATTAATGCTGGTTTGTGGCTTATGAGCTGAAAATAACTCTAACACAGACAGGCTTATAAAAGTGTTACACTTAAAATGGCCATGCAGTAACATATTGTTGAGCAATGTCAAATCAAAAAGACAATAACCAACAATGTCCATCATACTACTATATCTCATTTTACTGAACTAAATCAAAGGCAAGGAGATTAAATCTTATTTCAATGGCTTTTTCATTCCTTCAGTCACTTAAGCATATCATGAAGCCGGAGCATAAAGCTATATATATATATATATATATATATATATATATATATATATATATATATATATATAAAACCCACTTTGGTGTTTCTGCTCATTAAATATATTTAGCACCTCTATTACTGCATAATATGCAAAGTAATATAATGAATGCGTTCATTCATTATCGCAGAAGTGTAGATAAGATGTAGCCTTATTCAGTCACTGATAACACTATGAATAATATGTTTATGAAACACATAAAGAACACACTCAGGCACACACTCAAGACCAGACACAAACTAACTACCAAATCCAGGTTGGCAAATATGCATGCGCTGTTTCAGACATGTGGATGTCAAGCACATATATGTAGTCTGTATTAGGAAAGGCAGCAATTGTACAAAAAATACATATGCATAGAAATATACCAAGAATAAAAACATGATAGGACAAGAGGTGGAAAGACTTTATGGCAATCTGAAATGTTCATGGCACCCATATTCATTTGTAGTTTTACAAACGCATTTGTATTTGCACCACTTTCCTGGAAAAAATATCTGGAAATATCATGAGCAATCGGTCGCTGGCATGAGCGTAACACTGAACGTCCATGCAAAAATGTAAACGTCAGCTAAACGATATGGCACATAAAGTAGTCAGAAATGCTTTTGATATCAGTAAGTGCTAATATTGCCTATTGTTCTAGTCTGTGCTCAGGCCTGAGGTGTGTATTCCGAGTGGAATTGGTGGACAGAGGTAGTGATGAGTGTGATGAAATGTTTGCGATTGTATTGTCTGGAACAATTGTGACACGGCAAGAGGTAAGAGAGGCATCCCACCGTGCTTAGCACCCCATACATGCACAAACACGCACTGATGCACCCGCACACACGTGCATCTATCACCAACTGTAACATGCTTGCAGAGATGACTGGCACTGCATATCATAACTGAAACACATTTGGTATCAGACACAGTTAGACCAAACAGTGCTCATAGCACTGCACATGTGGGAGTGAAGGAATGATGGAAAAATAATGTCCACACACATACCAAACACACAGTCTGGCTTGCCTACCTCTAGGCCCTATGTACTGCACATGCCCATTCTGGATCCCCAACATGTGATACAGGGTAATCCTAGGGAAGAAGGCAAAACAGGAGATATTTATGAATATGGACAGCATAGCCGAAAGTAGAGAAAAGAATGACAAGGACAGGATCACCTTCGTTTTCCAAAAACCCAACGAAAAACTGACTCATGGTGTGTAGAAAGAAATCGAGGCATCTAAAGAAAGTAAAAAAGCAGACAGAAAGACAGAAATAATCAACTCATGCAAGGCAGAAAAAGAGAAGGGAGGGATAATGAATGAGAATGAAAGAAATACAGCACACAAAAAAGAACAACAAGAAGATAAAGTACCAGGCCAGGTTGGAAGTGGGATGCCAGCTCTTTTTCTTTTCTTCCCCCTTCTTTTTCCTGCACATTTTTGCTGCTCCTCGAAGCATCCATCCTTTGGTCATCTTCAGTTGCCTCTCCAGATCCCTCGTTCTCTTCTCAGTTCCTCTCTGCTCTCACACTCCGCTAAGTAGTAACCTCATTTCTCCCTCTCTCACGCCTCCTTCCTTTCGGACCCATCCTTTCAGCCTGCTGTCTCCTTCATCTGTCCATTCAGCAGTCTTTTGCCCCCCTCGTGTCTGCCGAAGATACTCACTTGGGTCATCAAGATTTCTGTAAAGGCGCGATTCTGATGAGAGGAGAAAAATCACGAGAGAAGGGGGAACAATCTGCAAATTTAGTGTTGGGAAAAGCTTGAGCAGCAGTGGGCAAATAGAAGAGAGAAGTCAGTCGGGTCAAAGGGAAAAAGCTGGTCTGGTTGTGGGCCCTGGTTTTTTCAGGGAGGCGCGAGGGGGAACCATTGAGAGGCTGCCTCTGTTTCTCCGTCCGGCAGAATGAAACGCAAAGCACGGACAGGGAGAGAGAGAGAGAGAGAAGAAAAGCGGCAAAAAGCCCAGCAGACTGCTCTGACTATGGCCACCAGAGAGTGAGAGATAATAGAAGAGAGTAGGAGAGAGGAAGAGAGAAAGAGCTGGCTAGAGACAGTCGTGCGTAAGAGAGGGAGACAGTAAGGGGTGCATGCATGTGTGTGATCAAATGCGAGTGCATGAAGAGGTGGGAGGGGAGAGAGAGAGAGAGAGAGAGAGAGAGAGAGAGAGAGAGAGAGAGACAGAGAGAGAGAGAGAGAGGGAGAGATTGATAGAGAATGAAAAAAAGAGGCTGGGGTTCACAGAAGGGAGGGAAGAAGGAGGAGTGTGACGGAGAGAAGAGTTAAAGGGAGGGGGGCTGGAATACATTTTCTTTTCCTCTCCTCTTCTCTTGACTTCGATTTTCTTTCACTCCCTCAACTGCCCTCCAACCCCCCAGCCAACCTTCATTCCTGGGCAAATAACTCTGCCTTTGGATTGAGAGATAGAAAGAGAGAGTGAGAGAGAGAGAGAGAGAGAGAGAGAGAGAGAGAGAGAGAATGAAGGAATGAGGAAAAGAGAAAGAGAACGAGAAAGAATGAGGGAGACTTGTTCTCACAGCTTTGTTCTCTCTTTTCTTACTTTCTCTCTCGCTTTCTTTCTCTGCACATGCACTTGAACTCTAAATCCTGTCTGGCAGCCCCTCCCCCTCTCTCATCTCTCTCTTCCCCTCCTTTCCCCCTCTATCTCTCTCTGATAGAGGCTTGAATACTGCTTGCAGGCTGTAAGTGAGAGGAGCGAGAGGGAGGGGAGAGGAGAGAGGACAAGGGGGACAAAAAGGGGAGAGAGATGGTGAGGGGGGAGGGGAAGAGGTTTGTAGGAGCAGACTGTATGCTGAGAATGTGTGCATGTGTATATATGAGAGAGAGAAAGTGAAAGAGAGAGAGAGCTCTGCACATAGGGAACTTTAAAAAAATATTTGAAGTCTGAATCAAATAAGCTTTAACACGGTCAAGTAAAAAAGCACTGAAGTTTCTGAGTAGAAAACAAAAATGCTAAATTTCCTTCAAGATCAATTAAGTATCTATCTATCTATCTATCTATCTATCTATCTATCTATCTATCTATCTATCTATCTATCTATCTATCTATCTATCTAAAAATGCTGTCCGACTTACTCAAATACGTGGCGCACAACTGCAGCGGTCTCTCCCACAGCACAGAACATCAGGTATCACTAAATTAGTTCTACTGCGCTTACAACCACTGTCTCGTGAGGTGCATCCACATGAATACTAAACAGCAAGGGTAGTTGGCATAGCGTTCATTTGCAGGTAAGGAGGAGCAGCTGTCCCAGTGAAATATCTACCCTCTAATTGCTAGATGTTATTTACCCTCTAGTTTCTACAGGTCACAGTCTGTGAAGGTAGAGATAACCTTCATTTTCAGAAAGAGATTGTTACCCTTCATAGTCCTCCGGGTACACAATAGGCCCCCATGATATTTCCAAGTCAAAGTGTACAAAATGCACAAGGGAACCACTGACATTTGCAAAGCAGTATGGGAATTGCAGGCCACAACATGTGTCCAAGTACCATGGGCCTCCAGCTTCAGAAGGGTGAAGTTGGTGCGCCATAAAAAGTGCAGAAAAGGAGATAAAGATGACCTTTACTAAAAATGATATTCAGTGACCTTGGGCACAGGTTTTGAGAAGACCTTCTGCTCTTCAATTCTTCCTGATTGACTCTCCAGAGGACAAACATCTCCAGAGGGCTGAATTCACCGCACTTATCTTGCTGGTTCTGACTTTGGCCAATGGCTGCACTGGTACCTCTTTCAGGTACAATGACAAATGACAAATTCATTGGTACTTCAGAGCTTGGCATGGAACAAATAACAGGTTACCATTTACCATGTCGAATCAAGGTAAGCCCTCGCTATTCCTCAGACAATATCCGTGGTGAAGATTTGAATGTCCCCACAGCAATATGTGGCAGCTCAGTTTAGCACTTGAAGCCCTTTCAGGTTCTGTGAGAAGGGCAAGCTATGGTTGGGGGCCCTTTTCCTGAGCCTGGCAAAAGTCCACCTACAACTGTCACAAAATGGGAGCTAAGGTGCTGCATACCGGTATAATGATTTCCAGGTCAGCATCATTCACAATGTGGCATCAGGTTTTCTTCCAAGAACATGGGCAACATGTAATAGTAAAATCAAATTCTGTAAAGAAATGCAGTTTAGCCTTTTCACTGCTTGGACTCCCCCTCCACTACAATCTGTTGAACCAGATCAGGTTTCTTTGATAGGAAGGCTTGAATAACAATATAGGCACTGCATACCAGCCTCCATTCTGCAAAAGTACCCCTTTGCAACAGCAAAGGTTAATAGTTTAAAAAAATACACTATATGGACAAAAGTACTGGGGTACCTACACATCACACAGGAGCTTGAATGACATCAAATTCTATGTCCATAAGGCATTAATATGGAGTTGGTCCACCTTTGCAGCTTTAACAACTTCTCCTCTTCTGGGAAGCTTTCTACAAGATTTTGGAGTGTGTATGTGGGAATTTTCGCCCATTCGTCCAGAAGAGCATTTGCATCGTCAGACAGTGATGTTGGATGAGAAAGCCTAGCTCACAATCTCTGGTCTAGTTCATCCCAAAGGTGTTTGATGGGGTTGAGGTCAGATTGAATCTTTGGCTTGTGTGTAGCTGCTCGGCCATGGAAACCCATTTTGTGAAGCTCCTGATGCGCAGTTCTTTTGCTGATGTTGCTTCCAGAGGCAATTTGAAACTCATTAGTGAATGATTCAACAGAGGCACTGTGTCCTTCAACATTCAGCAGCCCCATTCTATGAGTTTGCATGGTCTACCATTTCGTGGCTGAACTGTTGTTGCCCTTAAGTGTCTTCTATTTCACAATAATAGCACTTACAGTTGACAGGGGCAGATCTAGCAGGACAGAAATTTCACAAACTGACAAAGGTGGCATCCTATGACTGTGCTATGTTTAAAGTCACTGAGCTCATCAGTACGACCTGTTCTACTGCCAGTGTTTAAGAACGAGGCTGCAAGGCTATGTGCTTAATTATATCCCCCTTGTTTGCAATGGGTGTGGCTGAAACACCTGTAATCAATTATTAGGATTTGTGTCCCAATCTTTCTAAGTTCCAATAGTGTACCTTTCTTTTTTGTCTGTGTAGTGTTTCTTCCTGAATATACTACTCCCTGGCCCAGGTATCTGCTATGGGGCTGTTAGCAGATCCCAAAAGTATTAGAAATGTTGAGCTGGAGGTAGGCTGATGGACATTTGATGGTGATGGAGGCACAGGACAGCTTGAGGTAGGTTTTCAGGCACTAGGGCACTAGGAGCTGACCCTGTGAATGGAATGGACCTTGTGGCATGGACTCCCAAAGGCTGAGCTCCTTCTAAAGGTGTATAGTGGGGTTGAGGTCAGGGCTCTGCGCAGGCCAATTAAGTTTTTCCATACCAAACTTCACAAACCATTTCTTTATGGACCTTACTTTATGCATGGGGCCATCGGCATGCTGAAAGGTAATATTATACCTTCCCCAAACTATTGCCATCAAATCACACAGTTCTCTAGAATGTCATAGTATGCTGTAGCATCAAGATTTCCTGCCTTGGAACAACTAAAGGGCCCTGCTGAAATCATGAAAAGTAGCCCAGACCATTATCCCTGGCATTATGTATTTGGACAGGTCATGTTCTCCTGGCATTACCCAGCATTTCCTGGCAGATGCTTGATATGATGTATCTGATGTTAGAGTTGTATGCAGTTTCTCAGCCATGAACTCATTAAGCTCCCAATATACAGTTCACAATAACAACACCTATAGCTGACTGGGATGGTTTTAGTTTTGTAATTGGTTGAGTTGTTTGACAGGTGACAGCGCTTTGTCACTGAGCATTTCAGTATAAACCATTCTACTGCCAGTGCTTGTCTATGGAGATTGCATGGCTACATGTTTGGTTTTTTGCACCTGTTAACAATTGGTGTGGCTGAAATAGGCAAACCCACTAATTAGCAGTGGGATCATATATTTGGCCATGTGTGTAGTGCATATGAGAAGTAATAACAGTAGCAATACTGATACAATGGAGACTATAGACAAATATATTTGCTTACAGTTTTTGGTGGTAGCACTTGTACTAGTATTGGTACAAAATGTAATGGGGAAAAAAACCCACACACACAGAGGTGCATATGTGAAAACATTTTATTATCCATAAAGAAATAGAACCTTTGTATATTTTATATGTTTTTTTAATATTATTTATGTGCTATGAAAATGTCTAAAACAAGCATTTTTGTTAGTTTCACAAAACTAAGCTGTTCAGAAACAGCAGCCCTGATATGCCTATGAAGATTTCTGTCATCAGGTCATTGAATTATTTTGTAGCGTTTGAATGTGAATAGACTTTTTTGGTGTAGTCTTGAAACTCTGCCACACATCTGAGGGCAAATTAAAAAGAGTCATAGGATGCTCATACCTATGATTTCATTAAACTTGTGATTACAGAAGTGTGATTTGGAGCGCAATTGCTTAGGGAAAATGTCTTCATAGCATTGTAGGGTGTAGTATTATGATGGTAAGTGTGGCTGCTATTTGCTGTTTTCAACTTTAAGCAGTTACTCTGACTTAATATGAGACAGTTTTATCTAATGTCATCACAACAGACGCACAATATGGTGTAAAAAACACAAACTTCCAAAACAATTTCATCTTTTTTTTTTCAAATCTGGATATTTTTACATTCGTAGCAAACCTTGAAACTTAAAACTTGAAGCATAAAACTGTTAAAGATATTGGTAGATTCATAATAGTATCTGCAGTCATCTGTGATTTGTTTACGTTTTGAGCAGACATGCACTTGATGTTAGTTGTAGACATCCTGCAGACCTTGTGATGCTATGCAACACTACATTGGAATGCCAGCTTGCTGTTAGGACATGGTGTAATTTTGAGTTATGGCCAATCATAATCCCAACACTGTCCACATCTTTCCTAAATGTCAGTTTATTTGTCTCCTCTCATTACTGCTTAATAACTGTTAAACTGTCCTTCATCATCTCGCTCAAGCTTTCATGTTCTTAGCAGTGAACTAGTGTCCATGTGAATTGACTTTGAATATAAAGTTGCAGGTATTCAAAAGATGTACCTGAGGCATCTGTAAAAGTGAGACCAGAAACTGTATAAGAAGTATAAGATGCCCATTTCAAAAGCCAAATATAAAATCAACCTGGGTAAAATTTGATTTGTCCTTGTTGGTAGTAATCTGTGTCATCAGAGGTAAGATATAAATGGAAAAAAACCCAAACATTTCCAGACATGCCACAGCAGAATGCTTTAGCTAGACTGCTTTGGGTTTTCAGGTTTTTTACTGTCTTTATGCACATTTCAGCTGTCTGTTTGCAATTTATTGTCTTCATTGGGGTCGGTGTTCTGCTTGTCAAGAGTGGATGCATGCTTTATTGGGAAATATTGCATAGGTTGCTGGGTTTATGTTAACCTGTGTTTTCATGAATGTTTGTGTAACCTTGCTACTGTTTTGTCTTGACTGGAAAAAAAAATCTGTGCTCATAGTTATAATGCTGTGTTTAGTATGCTGGCGTTGTAGTACTGAATAGGCCTTCTTTAACATGCTGTGATATCATCACAAAATCCCTGACACAAAAAACACAAAGAATTTCTTAAAGCTTTAAGATTGACACAAAAAAATTACAACCCCAATTCCAAGTTGGGACGTTGTATAAAACATAAATAAAAACAGAATACGATGATTTGCAAATCCTTTTCAACCTATATTCAATTGAATACACTACAAAGACAAGATATTTAATATTCAAACGGATAAACTTTTTTGTTTTTTGCAAATATTCACTCATTTTAAATTTGATGCCTGCAACACGTTCCAGAGAAGTTGGGACAGGGGCATGTTTACCGCTGTGTTACATCACCTTTCCTTTATACAACACTCAATAAGCGTTTGGGAACTGAGGACACTAATTGTTGAAGCTTTGTAGGTGGAATTCTTTCCCATTCTTGCTTGATGTACAACTTCAGTTGCTCAACAGTCCGGGGTCTCTGTTGTCGTATTTTGCGCTGTTCAGTTGCTTGTTAAGACTAATAGCTTATCAGCCAATCACATGGCTGCAACTCAATGCATTTAGGCATGTAGAGGTGGTCAAGGTAACTTGCCGAAGTGCAGGCCGAGCATCAGAATGGGGAAGAAAGGTGATTTAAGTGACTTTGAATGTGGCGTGGTTGTTGGTGCCAGACGGGCTGGTCTGAGTATTTTAGAAACTGCTGATCTACTGGGATTTTCATCCAGAGCCATCTCTAGGGTTTACAGAGAACGGTCCGAAAAAGAGAAAATATCCAGTAAGCGGCAGTTGTGTGGACGAAAATGCCTTGTTGATGTGAGAGGTCATAGGAGAATGGGCAGACTGGTTCCAGATGATAGAAAGGCAACAGTAATTCAAATAACCAACCAGAATCTCAGGAACGTTTCCAACACCTTGTTGAAAGTCTGCCATGAAGAATTAAGGCAGTTCTGAAGGCAAAAGTGGGTCCAACCTTGTACCTAATAAAGTGGCCAGTGAGTGTAAGTCCTCTAACAGCAGAAAATAACAGCTTTCTTTTTTGGGGATCTAGCACCAGGTCCATCGGGTTCATGTGGTTAATATAGTAACAAGCAGTTGGTTTCCTTCAAATCAAATGAAGACTTTTATTAAAACAAAGCAAACTAAAATAGTACTCCAGATAAATGAAAGCAAAATTCCTTCAGTACAAAACCTCTGCCCTGTTCTGTTTCTCTACTGTGTAGACTTCCTTTCTGAATAACAGTTAAATATACTACTACACAAAGTTCAGGACTTGTACTGCAAGAAGTGATGAAAGTAAGGGCTAGACCTTGTGTTTTGTGTTATGCAAACAAATATGTTGTTACATACCTTTACTGTTTTTATTGTGGCAATAACCTTGTCTTGTGTCATTTTCTTTCCAGTAAATGTTCAGCATCAACATTTTATTCACAAGTGTCATGGTGACACAGGACGTTATTTAAAGTAGGTCTGTGCAGATAAGCTGATACACAGCACCCTCTGCTGACCTGAAGTCTCACATACAAATGTGACTGACCATGCAGAACAACTGTGTTTTCTGGGTAGCAGGCCTCGACTAATGTGATATTTCAGTTTCAGATAATCAGTCATAAAATGTCTGACCATACATCATGATTATGAATTACAATAATAAATATTGATTATATATTTTTTATAATCAACCAGTCAAACCAGAAACATTACCTACTCTAATAGTGACTTGACCAAATTCTGAAGGTTTGACAAATACAGACAGTGATGCTATAATGAATTATAACACATAAACACATGAATTTATGCCTGAGGCGTGATGTGTAAAGACTAGCAGTGTACTGTAAAGTAGTATACAGTCAAAGCAATATTAAGTACACATAATTAACTTTTTTCACAACTTTTTACAACTAAATATAATATAAAAATCCTCAGCATTGGTGTACACTGTTTGGTTTTATTACAATTTCCATTCTGTTCAGGGCACTTGCTTGCAATTTCCAGAGGGTGCTTCAGCACCACCTAGTAAATGGATCATTCTACCAAACTGGTTCAAAGTCAAAACACATTTTCTGACTTAGACTTTATTCCAAAGTCCTTTTGCTTTGAGAGATGTGTATTTTATTAAAATAAATGGTAAAACTTTCCATTTTGTCACTAAGAAAACCATCGTAACACTTTACCAAATGTTTTGGTAGTAATTGTTCCAGTGGTGACAATTTTAGCAATTATTTAAAGCATAACTCGAAATGATAGCCAGTACATGGCTAGCAAACACAGCTTTGAACAGTTGTACATATATAAAATTACATTTTTTCATTTTAACACAACTTGGTTAATTGCAGAAAATATGTTACACACAAATTTTCTGACTTTGAGACACATTTACTTCAAAGCACAAAGCCACCTCCTGCTCTAAAATGCAGGGGCATGGCTATAATGACTATAAAGAACTATAGTATTTGAAGTACCCTATAAATGATGATTTGGTATATATTGAACTGACTATCTCAGTTAATGCCTTTTTTTTTGGTGGAATTAATTCTACCGAATGGATCATATACAGTTTTATAGTACATACATGATATATCAACAAATATACACATGCATTGCATCTTTGATTATCAGAAAAGTTTAATAAGATGTCCAAAAATATACATTAGAAAAGGTGTCTCGTCAACTTACATATAGATTTTTCACAGAAGAAAAAGAAAATATCACCTGGACACTATTAAAGTCACCACTCTCTAGTGCTTGGCTGCACAACCTTTGGCAATGATGACAACCTCCAAATGTGTCTTGTATCAACTTCTTGCAAGTTTCTGTTGTTATTTCAGTTGCATCGTTTTTCAACTCCTGAACGTTTGCAGAATTTCTTTGACCAATAGAAGATTTCAGGTCCTTCCAAAGGGTTTCAATCAGATTGAGATCAGGACTGCTTGTTTAATGCAGTCCACTTTTTTTCTTTAGGACTAAGGCCTTGAATTTCCCACCCCAGCAACCAACAATGTGCCTATACTAGTGGAAAAATGCATTAAAATGCATGCTTGTGTTGTCATTAATAGAGTCGTTGTCCTAAAATATTCTTTCTTTAATGGTTTTATGAAAACAAATTTGATTAAAAAAAGATGAGACTATTTTTTTTTATTTAATAAGTTGCTGAAACTATTGATTGCAGTATTGCAGATAACATAACAGTTGATAATAATGAAATCATAATTGCTTCATTGTGTCTGATCAATCAGATGACTACGGTGTCCAAAGCTTGAGTCAATGGAGCATAAATGAAGTTTAGTCCCACCATCACCAACTTGACCAGAGCCCTGAAACAAATACAAAGTGATTAACAGTTTATTTCTTTCATGAAAGTCTTGAATTTTCATCTTTATGTTATTAAAAGGTTCTTAAAAAGTATCTGTCTTAAAGAGAGTCCTATGAACCTGCTAGTTAGATAAACTAAATATATACAGCAGCTTTTGGCAAATAAAAGATTTATTTGTTTTAAGTGGTCATTTGTGGTTTCATAAGTAAATACACTAAACCTAAGATCAAACTATCCTTACATTCTCGCATCAAGAGAATAAAAACATTTCCTACTTAAATATATCCTCAACCCTCTTTCGATCCATTCCTTGTGTCAAGTCATCAAATTTGCTGAGGAATCCAAACATTTTGTTCACAAACATACTGTAAAACAAGAAAAAGGTGTAATTACATAAACACAAAGGGCTGGATTCCTGGACAGGGACTAGGCCTAGTCCTGGACTATGCTTTTCTTTCAATGGAGAATCTCCATTTAGCATGCTGTGTGGTCCAGAACTAGGCCCAATTCCAGAATCTATCTGGAAAATCATCCCACTAAGTGCACATCCTTAAATCAGAGAAGAAATGGAATTCAAGTTACAAGAGAAAATGTCACAAGTAGTTACTCCCATTGGCAACCTGTCACAACAGTGGAAAAATTGTATCAATCTTAGCTCAGAGAACTAAGCAGTTTACAAAACAAAGCCTCCAATAAGACTCAAATAAGACTAAGACTATAACTTTGCATATAAAACATTCATTTACTGTTTGTAACCCTACATGTCACATACCTTTCAGCTTCATCCAGTTCATCTTGAGTAAGTGCTCCACTGGCCAGTAGTTTTTTAACGCAGATGATTTTCAGATTACCCAAATTCCTGGTAGGTACAAATAATGAAGACACATTCATCTAATGCAGGGTGCTCAGTTCTGGTCCTGGAGATCTCTGTGTAGTAATCTAACACTCCTGATGCAGGTAATGAAGGCCTTTAGGGATATCTAAACATTAGAGCCAAGCGTGTTGGATCTGAAATTTATAGGGTGGTAGATCTCCAGGACCTTGACTGGGCTGCCTTGATCTAATGAATCTTTAAACAGTCCATCTAATGTGCTAAATTCGCATGCAATTAAATTTCCGATCAATGTAGCTTTGGGTGGCTAAATGCTGACACTGTTACCTTAGGTCCCAGGCTGTGTTATACTGACACAACAAATGTGCATGCAAACCAATTTAAGGGGGATTCCACTAGTTCACAGAGTATTTATGTATGTTGCCTTATTACACCTTACATGTGCTTGGGGTTAAAAGCATATGGTTCAAGCCAAAACCTTCTTGTAAAACATCAGGCATTAATAACCATTGATAACAGTGATCTATGAGGTGGTTTCTCTAGAATGGCCAAACCAATCCAAATTACTTTTACACCTTAATAATGTAATTATGCTGAACTGATGGGATTCCCCTTTAAGAAGAACAGCTACATACTTGAACAGGTCAGTGAGCTATAGACATGTCAGAACTGAAATTCTGCTGAGGTAGTAAAGCTCTTACGTTATCAGGCTTCTTAATGTGTGATCATCAATATCAGCATTGATTCTGTCAGCAAATGCCCCAAGCTTGTTAAGCAACATTCGTACAATAACCCTGAAGAGTAGAAAAACAGTAATCAGCATTCACACCGTAAGCACTATATATTTCACAGTAACTACAAAAAATTAGCATGTAGTACATGTTAGCTTACCGCACTTGGGGTATTAGGAAATGTGGTTTCTGTCTCTCTTCTTTTATGAGTCTGTTTATTTCTTTTATGAATGCCATTGATTTATTATAACTTGTCTCTCTGTGAAGTCAACAGGAAACAGAAACAAAGTGACCAAATAGAAACTACATGTGAAAAATGAATGGAGCAGAGGGAACCTTCAGAAAAGGCCTAATGATTTATGTGAACTAAAAAAGCTTGTCTGTGATTTTTAGTTCATTTTTATTCAATTCATACCTGTATTTAAACTCTGCAAGTATTATTGTACTATTTTTGTTTTACTGTTAAGTTTCGGAAACAAAATGGTTAAATCTTGTTGAGTGGAAAATTGGCCAGTCAGAGGCTGTTTTTCTCAGTGATATCTATGTAGACGGCTAGAACTTCAAGAGCTGAAGGGAAATCATGATGCATTAGACTGTACATCAACATAATAACAAAGCGACAAAGGAATCAACCAATCATATTTTGATTTTCACCAGATGGGGCCAATGATCACTCTAGGCCTTCTGGAATCCTTAACACATCACTGACTCTGAATACGAGTGGCAGCATAATCAATGAGTTGTTAAGGAATAGAAAACAATGTGGACAGCTCTGTAACAGAGGTCACTACTGAAAGAGTCACTGTGAAACTGCTACAAGATCAAATGAATGCTTCAAGTAAAACATGGAATGTCTTTTAGAAACTTCCGATGCCTGTGTTTAATCTAGAACTGCTTTTCTGAATTGTCAGACCCACCTTAAACACTGCAGCATTTACACTGGTGCATTTAGGTAGCAGAATGCAACGGCTGCATCATTTAAGGCGGAATGTAAAATTGGAAGGATAACTTCAGTCTTTAATCTTGAATTCTAGAATTCTACAGTGACTTAAGCTAAAGTTAGCATTATTGGATTTTTCATATTTAGACCACATTTTGATATTCATGGCCCAAATTGATCTATATTAAAAAATCATCAGGAAAAAATTTACCAAACATCACAAATGTGTATTAATAGCCTTCATTAATATATTCTACTGTATTAGTATGATGACTGCTTACCTAAAATATTGAACCTCTTCATTGCCTATCAGGGCAGTTGATGTGTTCACAGCTTTTAAATACAGTTTCCAAAGCACACCCTTTTCAGACAGTGTTTCATAAATGGGGTAAAAGAAAAGAACAGCGCTCTTGCTCACAACACTATGAAACAATTACAAGGAAAACATGGTTAGATAAGTATATCATAAAATTGTTAAATAAATGTTTACAGTGTGGCTTGGGATGGCATTGACTACTCACTACTGAAGCTGGTACTTGTTATTAGGTTATTAGGTCATTACTCCTGCTAAGCTTCTGTGTAATTGCTGATAAAGCTATGCTTTCCGATGCTGAAAAAAGGATACCTTGTACTTGATGGCCTTTTTGACTGGAAATTAAATAAATGAAGGGTAGACTTATATTGTATATTATATTGTACAATATTGTACACAGTTAAAAATATCTGGTTAAACTTTAAGCTTTACACAAAATAAGGGTTCTTTAGTGAAGAAAATGGTTCTACATAGAACCTTGAACACTCCAAGAACCCTTGGCATGATTAAAGGGTTCTTTGCATCATGATCAGGCTCATCAGAATGATGATGAGTGTGCTGTAGATGGTATTATATAATACCTTGTCGAAAAGGGTTTTTTATGTACCCTTACGTTTTCTGCTATTGTTACAATGTCAAGCTTGTTACAATAGAAGAACCTTTCAGAATGCTACATATAACCCTTTTCAAAAAAAGTTATATAAAGAACTATCTACAGCATGTTCTCCATCAGTCTGAAGAACACTTTCATGATGCAAAGAACCCTTTAATCATGCCAAAGGTTCTTGGAGTATTCATGGTTCTATATAGGAACATTTATGTACTGAAGAACCCCTGAAAAAACATTTTTAAGAGTGTAGATCATGCTCATATGTCTGCATGACAATTACATAAGCCTTTCATGATAGCTAATGAAGTTACATAAACATTTATAAAGGCTTCTTCTAATAAGCAGTCTGCTTTTGCCAACTTCATTTTCAAATTCCTAAACAACGTCTGTATGACGTAACAGATTTTTGCTGATATTAGGTTCTGGCAAAAGACTTTCTGGCTCCTTTTTCCTCTTTCTGGAGAACATAGGCACCATCTTTGGCTCCTGTTTCTATTTGTGTCCATTTCACATGCAACTCTTAAAAATCAAATTTATAAAAAAAAAGATACAATTTCCAACCCAACTTCATCTCAAGGCAGTTTTTCAATGAACATATATACAAAAAAAACACAATTTTTTATAGCACCACTGCTAAGAAACTTCATGATTCCATGAAGCAGCTATTTGAGTGACAGAAAATTCAGCAATAAGCAACTGCACAAACTGCTTAAGAGTCAAATAAAAGTGAATAAGCATAACTCATTTCAGAGTTTTGGCATTACTTTTAGGACTTTATAACAACAAAATCAAACTCACTTTACTTCAGGCTCAGATGAAATATGCACAACAACTACAATGTTAGAACAGTGTAATGTCATTGCCATACGGCTTCAAAAAACCTTACAAAGCCATAAAATATGATGCTTATTTCACTTAATCTCAGAAAAAACATATAGAACGCTGTCATATCAGAGTATCAGTATCATATCCTTCACAATATAACTGCAATATTTCCATTTCAGGGTTACTACACAGTGTCAAGGCATCAAAATTTTTGCAACCAGCTTACTTGTCACAGTGTGTAACAATCACAATGTGTTTGGCGTACCAAAACTACACTAAGCTACATGGTCAGATGTCATAACGTGCTGTCATTTCACTCCAGAAAGTGTTAGGACAACCTAAGTACAGTAAAACCGGTGGCTCTTGGCGTGTTCAGCTTAAAGCTGAAGTTGACAATAGATGTATTTATGACAACTGCCAATTCTTAGAAGAAGCCTTGATTAATGTTTTGTATGTTTATGGCAGCTGCCATTTAAGGCTTAAGAAATTATTATGTAGCTTTTGTTTACCTGAGCTACAATGAAATGTTAACCAAAATCTTACCTAAAACTGCTGTAAAGGTTCTCTCAGTCAAGCCACTTTAAAGCAGCCACCAGTACCAAAAAAAAATTCAACATTTTCTTTCTTTTTTCTTTATTAAGTGAACTTTACAGTAAATACTATGGAAATTTTGTATTAGTTTTTTTAAGGATGGTTTTTGCTTTATAACTGTAGTAACTGCTTTTAATTAGTGCTATACATACAGTTTCTTCCAGAGTACTCTAGGACAGGGTTCTTTAATTTCAATTTTAGAGGTCTAGAGGCAGTAACAGGTAATAATCATCACTGTCTTTTACCTGACAGTCCTCGAGCACCTTTCTTGACCAGCGTAATAGAAGACGTTTCTCATTATTCCAAGGCCTATGAGGTAAAACTCTTCAGCGAAATCAAAGTGAAGCCTACAAAAAATATACAGATAATACGTTTTTAAAAAATCATATATATAGGTCCAATTACTGAACAAACAGGTACAAATGTTGTTTAGACAAGTTTGAATCTAAACCTTTTAGTTATTTCACATTAAAATGTAGCAATGAATTAATGAACTAAGTAATCATCAAAACGAAGATGTAGACAATTACACTATATTGACAGTGATTGTGAATATGTATGCTACCAAATGAATGCTTCATATCCCGTGATATTTCAAATTATTGACAATGAGTATCAAATAACGAAATAATTATTTGCAAGGTACTATTCATAATTTTCAATAGCTTCATCGGGACTTCATAACACATGCATAAGCATTGAGTAACATATTACTTAAGCAATTAAACAAGTTTTTGTGCCAGTAATCTAATTCAGTTTTTCATGACTGAAGCCACACAGAATATAGAGTACATTGAAATGTTTTGTACACATAAATACATATAGATGATTCTACCAAATCAGATCAAAGTCAGACTTTTAACTGACTTGGAAATTTTTTTTGAAAAATAGGAGACTGAACATTTCAATTTTTTAACAAAACAATCATAAAACTGCTGAAACTTTACCAAGTGTTTTAATAGTGACTGCTTCACAAACACAGCTTTGAGCAGTTGTACAGACATTAAATCAAAATATTTTCCATTAAAACATAATTGATTTTCATACTTTGGGACACATTTACTTCAAAAAACGATCTAACTCCTCATCATGTGGCCATGAGGAACAGGGATGCAGCCTCACTTCCTGCTCTAAGATTCAGGGATGTGGCTAAAATAAATTCCACTTATGGACTAAAACTCTTTCTGTAGTGACATGAAAATGTGGAAGAGCATTTTTTTTACTTAAAAAATTAAAGTCTTGATACATTTTTCAACTTCAATGTAAAATAAATAAAAAAAAAAGTTAAACTGCTAAAAAATAAAATTCAATTGGTCTCTGCCTTAAAAGCTCCATTACTTGGGAATTACACTCTGTAATGGTGTTATAAATGGAACAATTTGTGTCACCTCAGTTTATGGCCTCTTATGTCAAGACAATGAGTGCATTTACATGCACTGAAAAATCTGATTACTAAGCTAAAAACCAGCTGGAGCCCATCAGAAATATGAAACATTACTTACTGCCAAAATTCCTTTACTGTTTCCCATTCCATTAATGGTGTCAGCAAGTCATAGAGTACTATCAGATATTGGCTCGCCACGTGGCTGTGAAAATACAGTATTATTTTGGTTCAACAATTATCTTTGTCAAAGTTGAAAATAATTGAAATGTGTTTGAGGAACTCTGTGTCTCCACTACGACCATGTTAGCCAAAAATAAGTGTAGAGTCAAAGACATAAACTAAAAGCACATACAATGAGCCAGAAGCACAGAATAGCAGTGATCACTCCCTTTCGTCTTATTACTAATGTGCTAAAGAGCCCTTATCTCTGTTTACTAAATCTTCCCACCCACTTTTTTATGCCAAAACAGGGTTTATGACATCACAAAACATAAGTAAATCTGCCTCAATGTGGTCATAAAATGGTTTTCTTTTCTGTCCTAGAACACTTGTCGTTGACATATATCAGCAGTTCCAGGATCCACAATCTGGCTGCCAGGTCAACGGGATTAGCATTTTGTGCTATTTGCTATGACAATAATTGTTTATCATTGTTTCATTAAAAAAAACAAATATAAACTAGATGTGCATTTCCTGAAGGAACTGCAAGAGTGCTTGAAAAGAGCTGCAAGTGTGTGTGTGTTTGTGTGTAGGTGAACAACACCTCCTTAGGTATGTGTCTGTGTCTGTGTGTGTGTGTGTATGTGTGTGTGTGTTTGTCTGTGTGGTGTGTGTGAGAGGGAGAGATGTATGTGTTTGAGGGGGGAGGGGGAGAGTCATTCAAATGAACTGTCACTCTGTTATTATGCAGCTCTTAGTGGAGAAGCTTTGTTTGAGTCCGATTTGCACCCTCAGAACAAACAGTCATAACTTGGGAAATGTTTACTCTATCGCTTAGCCAGATAGATGGTGTGAGTTGAGACCCCTTGAGGATTATTTTGGTGTAATGTTGTGTATATTGAGCAGAAAATCTCTGAGTTATGACAAGTTAAACACAGAGAAAATGTTGAAATAAGCAGATTCTGGTTTTGAGAAATTTACTTGGGAGTGAACTGGGCAGATTCATGCGCCTAGTGCCAAACAAATGCTCATTTAAATTACTCTAAAGCTAATTAATAAAATGATGAGATATTTTGAGGTTTCAGAAAGGACAAGTTTGCCATTTAAAACTGAAAAGGAGTTTCTAGGTGAAAGTTTAAAGATTTTAAAGCAGATTCCCTGCGTGATCAGCTGTGTCTGTGAGACTGAGTGGCCTGCTGTGACGTCATCGATGTCAGTTAGAATTTTAAGTTCTGAACATTCCGCCATTCATTCTTATGGGGGGTTTTTAATTTTTAAACTTAATTTTATTAAAAACTACCAATCCAATTGACTCTAAAAATACATAACACAAGTCACAGCGCCGAGACCTTCGAAACGCAGTTTGAATAGAGTCTGTACGTTAAACGGTTCTGGCTGTATTAATCACAGAAAAGTGTGGAAGAAGAATAAGAAGAAGTATGAGAGATAACAATAGAGATAAAAATAGAGATAACAATAGAGGGCTTTTTCAAGCACCCTAATTAAAAGATTCCAGCAATCATACAAAAATCCAATAAACAATAGATAATAATAATAATAATAATAATAATATTCATAATAATAATAATAAATAAAAATTTAAAAATTCATACAATCATTAAAGTGAAAAATGCTTTGAGATTTTTTATTTGTATAGAACTATTCAACAACTGCAGTTCTACAATATACTGATATCTGAAACTTTCAAATGAAAATAAAACTTTCAATGTCATGTATCGTGCTTGGAATCACTTTACTACCTCTTCACAAACGGGCTGTTTCCAAGCTGAAAGCTCCAAGCTTATAAACATGTAACATTAGCTAAGGTAACTTACTATTAGCATTTGTCTGTTTATATTAAACACTGGCTGCATTTCTCTGTGTGAATTTAAAGCCATGTGATCTACTGTGCTTTATTATAGTAATGATGTAATGTTGACCACCAGTCCACGTCCACGCAGAGTTTTACCCAATTTAGGACATTGTGCAGGACTTTCTGCAGTAACACATGATGACAGCTTCATGACACCAAAACAAACGAGTAACAAAAGGCAACCAAAAGAATTGATGGAGTCCTTGAATTGTTATTTGAATGCATGACTTACCGCCATTTGCTTTCAAACTGTTTTTGCAATTCAAGAGTGTCTTTAAAGTTGAGAACTCTGTCCCAGTAAAAAAACAGCACTCTGGAGGCAACTCTGTGGAACAGACAGGAGGAAACAAGAATCTTCACTGGACTGGTCTGTTGCTCAGTACACACACCTTCATCACTTCAAAGAATTGGTCAGCATAAGGAGAGAGATAACAGACAGCTTTGACCTGCAAACATCTCTTTACAGCATACAGCTTACCTTAAAAACTGCAATAAGCACTTTAACTGACCTGCCAGGCACACACTGGACTATAAGTATTAGCTATGATATTTAATAATGTTTAAAAACTACATGCCTTGATGCCTTTTTTTATTTTCTGAACTTAGTTCAGTTAACAATACACTATAACATGTTTTTGCATGCTTAGCATGCGTAAACGGTTCTTTGGATCTTACCCAATGCTTTATTTGTAGATCTTTCAGGGACATAAATAAAACTGGGCCATAGTAACCCCTTACATGACCAGACAAAGTCACACACTTCTATAACCTAAGAAGCCCCACTATTTTGCATTGAAGTCCCTGTAGTTACTGAACATAAAGGCTGTGCAATACGCCTGGGCTTTTAAGGGGGGACGAAGAAGCCAAAAATTAAGCCAAAAATCTACAGCCCACACACTTAAAAAGGATGTAATTTTACTGTAGTAATTATTGTATAACATCTTAACCTCTTGTTAAGGTTATTGTATAACATCTAAACCTCTTAACTCCAAAATGGAGTTAAAACTTTACAGGAGAAGGAAAAGAAAAAGTTTTTTCTAAGTCAATTTGGGATTTTCATTTTGATCCATTCATCAGGAAATTCACACACCATGTAAAGGATAACGGGAATTTTCAGATTATGACAAAACTGATAAATGACAGCAGCGAAATCACGCGTAGCTATATTATCTATGATAAAAAATGGTCACTGTGCACTGTTGTGTTTTGGAAATTTTTGCTATTCTGAGATCTTATATATCAAAAAGTATTGAATTTAAAATTGAGAAGCCATGCTGAATAACTGTAACATCTTCATATCTTACAGTAAACCATCATAGGGCACTTGTGGTGTTGGTTGTTCACTGGGTTTCTACTGTAGTTTTCTCCATTAAAATGTGTAGCAAAAATGGTGCAGAAATGGCACAGTAATTAGCTGTGCTGTCTATAGTATGGGGCAGTCATGGGCTGGAGGTTAGAGAACCAGCCCTGTGACCGGAAGGTTGCCGGTTTGATCCCGTTAGCGGACAGTCCATGACTGAAGTGCCCCTGAGCAAGGCACCTAACCCCCAATTGCTCCCCAGACGCCATGGATAGGGCTGCCCACCACTCTGGGCAAGTGTGCTCACTGCCTCCTAGTGTGTGTTCACTAGTGAGCATGTATGTGGGTGTTTCACTGCATGGATGGGTTAAATGCAGAGGTCTAATTTCGCAGTGTGCAAACACAGTGACAAATGGTTGTTAGTTCTAAAGTCTACGATCCTTCTACAGTTTATTTCTTCAGTTCCTTCAGAGAGAAAGGATTCATGTCACAATGACAGACATATTTGATAAAGACACTTACCTCACTGTCAAAAGAAACGCATCACTTTCCTTCTCTCTCTCAGTTCGGTGAATTTCATTAAACTTACGGAGGACTTCAAATGAGGTGTTCCTCACCCTTCAACACAAGAGAGACGAGAAAATGCATGCTATAATATTATTGTTAGAATTATTGTAAACAGACATTATTAACACATTCACAGTTATATTATATTTCCACCAACTGAAACAACTGCTGTGTTACTGTAAATGAAAACATTATTAATATTATTATTCACATTTACACGTGTTTACATATGAATGTATTACCATTCAGACATTTCATCAAAATCAACTCTTTTCAGCTGTGAAATCGCGTCCATACCAAACTTCAGAGCATTCACAATAAATGTTTCCACAGTGCTGTTAAACGCAAAGAAAAGAAAAGAGTGTCAGCTTTGAATCCACTGCTTCTATTGGAAATAGAAGACAATATAAATGACTTTTACACAGTGATCCCCAACTGTATAATAATACTCTATAATAATGCAAAGAATAATGAAAAAAATAGATCTGCAAAATAATTTTAGAGTTCCATATCATGGAATATTGGCTTTCATGTTTTTGCAATAGAAGAGCTTGAGGAAGTTTGTAATAATGTTTTTAAATGAACCATTCATAAGCATCAAAATTAAGGGACGTTAAGGGAAAATAATAATGTTTAGGAAAAGCTTTTACAGCGTGTTAATTATTTTTATGTCACTAAGGAAATGCTTAATAATTCAAATGGTAGTTATTAGACACTATTAGATAACCACCAAATTGCTATTTATAGGGACTTGTTATTATAACGAATTACACAAACATTTCATTCACAAACATGGTTCCTTAGGGACCTTAAAGAGCCCTTTCCTGCCCTTCCTCTCTTTTTTAAATAGTGCTCACTATTTAAGCCCTTAAATGGTTTTACTACACACTTCTATAACCTAAGAAGTCCCTGTAGTTACTGAATAATAAGCCTTAGTATGTAATAAGAGTGGGATTTTAAGGGCTTAAACACAGCATGTTCCTGACACAATGTTTAATTAATACATATATATTATAATACTTCATATTATAATGATAATATAATGATTAGCCTTCAGTTTGTGTTTGTATATAAACTCCATTTTCTGCCTGTACTGTACATACATTCTGCACCACTTGTTTTGGAGTGTTCTTTGCCTAAATCTTAGTGTTTTAGCTTTTTATTCCCATTTCCTTCAAGTTTTTAACTTTCTACCATTGTGTTCCTGTTTGTATCTCAAATAGCAATACATAACAACATGCTTATAGTGTCCCAGAACAGAACAATATACTAAGTACAGAACATTCTTACTCAGTGGACAGCAGGTAGCAGAGAAACTCCATTGGTTCACTTTCAATTGATGGAGCATCAGGAAGGTAGTTTGCAACTAAAGTGCTATAAAACAAATGATGGTGATGTTACAAGAAATACATTCAAAACCTACTGTAAAACATTTGGCCTTAAACAGTGAACTAAAATAAGAAAAGCATTCTTACCCCAAGATCTCTTTGGCTTTGGCTCTTTCAATGGTCCCTTTGAACATGTTCACAACTCTATAGATGTTCAATAGCAGAATGGTTAGCATGAGATATGCAAGAAAGAGGTATATTTATATTAAGACCCATTGATTTATAAGTATTAAATTTTTATTGTAAAATGCACACTCACAAATTGTTTTCATCTTTGATGTAGCTGTATCATTAAACTAACAGGCAGAAGTGCGTGTAAATGTGTGTATAATAGTTAAAAACCTGAAATAAATGTGTGATTCGCAGTAAATTAACCAAAACTGTCATGCATATCATCTATAATACTTATAAGAAGAATAAAACTAGAAAACAACAGTAATACTATAAATTTGTGCACACAGCAACCAAAGCTGATTCTTCATTTGCTCCTAAATCTCTTTTTGTTTCCTCATCAGGTAACACTTTATTTGGATGGTCCACTGTTGATGCTTTGTAGTTACTCAGTCTGTCTTTAACTTACATTCAACTAAACATCAATGAAATGCAACTGAACTTGAAGTTGATTGTGAAGGAGTTTATTAAATCTAACCCTAAACCTAAACCTAACCCTAACCATAGTGTTGATAATCAAGTGAGTATCACCAGGAAGTTTGTTAATAGTTTAAATGTCTGTAGACCATCTGTAGGGGACCATCCAAGTAAAGTGTGACCCCACATCCTACAAAAGTTTCAGAAATCAGAAACAGAAGTCTGTAAATCATTAAAAGGTGGTCAAATCTGCAATCATTTAACACACCTCACTAAATTCACAAATGATCCAAAGAGGAAAATTCTTATTGATGAAAAACCTATTATTTGTTGCTCAATGGCACATTTTTCTAGAGTATTTCTTGTTGTGTATTGATTATTTTTGGCTTTGTACGTGTAGCATGGGCATGTTGCTGTCGTAACTACCTAGATTTGCTGTCTGCAGTTTACAATTTGGTCAAATGAAATGTTTTGTTGATTTTCTCAGAAAAAACGAGTTAACATATCTCAAAGGGGAACACTACAATATTGCAGTGTGACATATTGGAAAAAGAGACATGACAAAGCTTTTGCACAGGTCACATTTTATGTTAGCTTTCCAATATGTAAAATTCAGCAAATAAACTACAATAGTGCATTATAGTAAAGTAAACAGAAGAATGACAAAAATACACTTTAAAAACTGCTTCACTGGCCAAGCAATTATTAGCTGTTTTTAAATAGGAAAGATGATGTATCACATTAATAAAACTTTGTGGATTGTGAATGTGAATGCAATTTTGGAATGAGTGCAAAATCAAGCAAGTTTATAAGGTAAAACATTAACAATGTGTTTGTATCATTTTCAGTTTAATGCAGGTCCACTGCTTTCTGTTCTTATTAGCATAAGATATACTGTCCTCCTTATTTGGAAGTGAGTTATACTTTCCTATACAATGTCAAAGTGCACTCCAGAGTCATCTTTCACAGCTAGTTAATGATCACTTGAGTTAAACCATGAGTTTAGTAATGTTCACAATAGCAGTTCTGTGGGAAATGGATAGAATTCAGAGCTTACGGTAGATACAGCTGAACATTTTGCTCCGTCGCCAGTGAGTGGAACGTTTTCTTTATATCATCCTTATAGTGCAGGACCAGCCTTCGAACCGTGCTGTGAGATAGAGAGTAAAGGATCAATTATGTAAACATTTCAGATTTAAACTACACCTTATCCTATTTTCATTTACACAGTGGATCACAGATCAGTGATTTCTGTAAGGAGTGTGAGTATGCAGTGCAGGTGTTGCACTGCTGTGTATAGCTCAAAAGTGGCTGCAGTGGACCACAGCATTGTGAGAACACAAAGAGACTCCTATGGAGGTCCAACCACTGATCAGGCTGCAGCAGGACGTTTCTGAATGGTAAGGGTTTCCATTCATGTACTTAGCCCCATTTTTTAATTTTTGCTTTGTGAGTGTTTGGTAGTTTGTAGTCAAGACTGTCTGGCTGACTTAGTCAGCGCATACACACAATAGGTTAACATTAACCCTCCTATGTATTCGCTGTGAAATCATGTTGGAACCAGCAGCGGTGACTACGTAAAGGCGAGGTTGGTTATTATGGTTATTCTAGTGGAGTGCTTATTTGCTGTGGCAAACTAAAACAAAATCTCAATATCCTTTAGAAACTCATTCTTTTTTAAAAGTAAAATATGCCACAACAGAAATGGCATATACAGTGACAACATATGTGACCTTGGTCTCCTAAGTTTGATCTTGGAATGTTAGATTTCTGAGCAAGCCTTGGCTGCCATTCTCCTCATTGTAAAACAGCAGACTAATCATTTGGACAGTGAATCATTTTAACAGAGTGCTCATTTTAGCAAAGTGCCAAAAAGCATTGCACTACTCCAGTCTTAGGACTGGTCTCAAGAGCGTAAATTAATGGTCTTGGTCACGTCTCAGTCACGACATCATTTAAAGTCAGTTTTGCCTTTGACTTGTGTTAAAGTGGGACTCAGAAACTCTTCTAAAGACCATACCTCTGTTTGAGGCAACTGGAAACCGTACCATTTTTTCTATTATTATTAAATAACAACAATACCTTCAAATAAAATAAAACAATCCTTTCTCTACATGTTTAAACAAAATGTTTGCCAGTTGAGGATCTGACAACTAATCTAATAACTGGGTGTTATTTATTTGTTATTGTTCAGTGGTTCTGAAATTCAAACCCTGGTGTTTTTATTTAATGGTAAAAATAGATGTGTGTTGTTTGGCCTATGTTCAGTTGACTTTAGGTGATGATTCTGCATAAGAGATTGAGAATGACCTCACCATCATTTGCTTCAGTGTTATGATGCAAAATTGTACTCAAACTATAATAATTATTAATACAATTTCAGAAAAATAAAATGATTTAAATTGTGCTTGAATAATGTTTATGTATAAAATAGGATTCATATTTGATGGCACATGATATATTTGATAATTATTAAATTGTTTATTTTATATTATGATAAATAATATAAAAATATTACGTTTATATACGTATTATGGCATTGGCCACAGGACGAGAGCACCAGTTAAAAAGGTACTGTTAATTGTTGTTTTGTTAGTTTTAGACATGTGGTATATGGTTATTTAGGTTATTTAGGTGTGTGTGTGTGTGTGTGTGTGTGTGTTGGGGGGGGGTCGCCAACAAGCTGGTTGTGACCTCTCCATGGGCTCAACGTTATGTACGTGCCTATTCCTGCTGGTATTTCATTATTATTGAAAAACCATTATTAATGAATTATAATAATCATAATTCTTTTTGGAGCAGAATCATGGCTTCTTCCTTTGACTGCCATTACAATACCAAGCATAATGAATGATAATCAATGTACAATGAACTACAAATAAATTCCCTTTCTTTTTACTGTTTTATTCTAAAACAAAAATCTTATTCTGCTCTGTCTTTTCTCAGCCTCATCTCTCCTGGTCTTGGTCTTAACTTGGGCTCGACTACAACAAAGTCTCTGTTTTGACTTGGACTTTATGTGTCCGGGTCTTGGTCTTGATTTGGCTGCAGCAAAGTTCCAAAGACACTATTGCATTTGTTTTTGTTGTGCTGTTCTGAAAATTTGCTGTACTTTGTATATCAGACATAATGAAGCAAATTAATTTCTAAATTGGCAGTTGGTGTTTTACAGCTGTAATAACCACAAATAACCAGCATATTTATAACTGTTTGGACTCACCGTGCTGCAACAATTAAATCATCCTGCGCTTCTTTACCTCTTTCCTCTACACTAATTCTGTTGGCTGTCTCTCTGAAGGAATTCCACTTGTCCTGGATTGCAATTCTGTAGAAGAAGTTAATAGGTGTCATTAAACAGGTGTTGATTTTACTCATAGTCTGTTACTCATTAGTAGTTTATCTGCTGATTGTTACCTGTTTGTTCTCAGCATGTCCTCTTTCACCAGTTTCTCTGTGGCCTCTTTGACTTTGTCCAAACAGTTCAGAAATACTTGAACTCCAAACTGCAACATTCGGTCAATGTTCTCATACTCTTTCTCTGATATCCTAAAACTCTCTGCTCCTTGAGTAAGAACAGGTAAAAAGTTACAAAAGAAACTCCCTACATTTAGATTAAAGACAATTATCTTAAATGTATACAAGCACACATGTATACAAGTTCAATACAAGTGAACCTACCTGAAGACAGGAGTCCTGTAAGTGCCATAACGACCAAAAGCTTATTCATACTGAAAGACCTGGTTTGAAAAGCATATAACAATCTGCTTTAGCTTCTTTTTGGTAAATACACTTAACACAAAAGGCTACACTTCCTCAGTCCTATAGTGGTCAGCAGAAGAGAGTGGCTCTTATAGTCAGGCCTGGGCATATGGCCCCACATAAACAAACAAATGTCTGATAAGAACAGACAAACATTTGTGAGATTTCCCTACAATCTGACTCATCTGTTCTCATGATGAGAACTTGAATCAGAGGGCAAAAGTAAATGAACTGTAGAAGATTCTCTAAAGATGATTCTGTCAATGATATGCAATTAAAATCCAAATCAATATGCAGTTTACATCCTCTTTTAAGGAAATATAGATTTAACTGTACAGTTTGATCACATTACTGTACACTCATTTGAAATAGATGGGAAATTAAATGTGTTTTGGGTTATTTTTTCCATTATTTGTTATTTAATACAAAAAACAGCAACAACTCAGCTTGATTTAGAGCGTCAGTAACAGCTGTTGGTCCAAGAACATTATCTTTTTAATCTCTTAATTTTGTTCACAACATACATTCAGAAATACAGTCATAAAATGTAAGCAATATGCCAAACACTCATTACACAGCAATGTTTAACACAAATACCTACTTCTGTACTCTTCGTGAATTTGACCACGACTGATGGTTCCACTGTTCCACTGTGATGAAATGTATCGTTTAGTGATGCACAATGACATCACAATCATGTAAGTATCAGCACATATTTGCTTAAAACAAAAATATCCATACTGGGCACCCTCAAAAAATCAATATTTACTTGAACTTGAATTATTTCATTAAAAAATAAGCACATTTTGGTTGATCCAACATAATATAAGATTGGTTAAACATACTCTGCTGTTAATGAGTCAACTAAATTTATTACTGGTCATCCACCATAGCGGAATTTGTTTGAAAGCTGTCATTCAGAACCAGAGTATTACAATCCCACAAAAACAAGGCTATTAACTAAAATATAAAATGTAAATCTCTTCCACTGCTAATGGCAACAGACTAAACTAAATATCAATATGTTGATTCTACTGAAAGATCCCATTTGAATACATGAAATCATCAAAAAAGTGCCCTTAACTCAAAATAGCTGAGTGATGTAGAATATATCCTGTTTGTCTGAGTTTGCTTCTTGTGATACCAGATGAATAAACACAATTCATTCTCTTATTTGACCTCATTGACTCTTATGTTCTTTCAGTGCTAATACCTTAAGTACATTATGAAAATTGATCAATTTAATTAATATCAACTTCATTTCTTTATGTACAAGAGGCAGTTCTGTTTTTTTTATGAAGATGTTTAAATTGGACTGATATTTCAAATTGATGTTTGACTATGTATTCATTCATTCTTTTTGATTTAGCGGCAGTTGATTTTCCACTTTTAATACTGTGCATGAAAGTTTTGTCTTACAGCTTATTAAGTCCTCTAGAACTACCACTTGCCAACTGGACCCCATGCCAACACACTGGGTGAGAGCTTGTGATGCTTCAATTTGTCCTCTCATTACTCAGGTCATCAATGAATCACTCAGTTCAGGTTTTGTCCCAGCTTGTTTGAAATTGGCTGCCATTACACCGGTTCTCAAGAAGACTGGTTTAGACCCTGAGAATTTAGCAAATTACAAGCCAATCTCTAATCTCCCATTTCTCATCAAAATACTTGAATGGACAGTAGCAGTCCAGTTAATAGATCATATTGAATCCAATGACCTGTTTGAAGTTTTCCAGTCTGGCTTTAGAAAGAATCACAGCACTGAAACTGCACTTGTTAGAGTGGTGAATGATTTCTTAATAGCAGCTGATAAGGGGTGGTTGAACTTACTTGTTCTATTGGACCTTACTGCTGCTTTTGATATGGCATGCAATAGTCTACTACTACATGGCTTCAAAATTTGATTGGCATATCTGGTACTGCACTTGTCTGGTTTCAGCCATATCTAGCAGACAGGAAGCAGTTTGTCTCTATTGGAGGTAACAGATCTGACTCATGCTCTCTATCATGTGGTGTCCCTCAGGGTGTGAGGGACGATGTGCAGATCTATATATATACTAAACCATCTAGCAAGTTACCACCCTCTGTGTTGATTAATTGTTTAGCTGATGATAGGACATGGATGACTGGGAACTTCCTGAGTCTTAATAGCAATAAGTCGGAGGCCATATTAAATGCCTCACCAGCTACAGTTATAAAGATAAGCGACACAGCTGCCTCTATCCCTGGTTATATTGTCTCTCTTTTTTGACCCAGGTCAGAAACTTGGGAGTGATTTTTGACTCCACTCTGTCTTTTGAACTCCATATTAAGAACACTTGTAAGGCAGCCTTTTTCCATCTGAAGAGCATTGCTAGGATCTGCCCTTTTCTCTTCTTTTCTGCTGCTGAGACTGTTATCCATGCTTTCGTAACATCTAGAATTGACTACTGCAATGCTATGCTACATGGACTCCCTGCTCGGGTTTTGAATAGGCTGCAGTATGTGCAAAATTCAGCTGCTAGGCTTTGGGTGAACCAGTACTGTGATTTTTTGTGAACTGTATGTATTGCTTATATATATATATATATATATATATATATATATATATATATATTATTTTTTATCTATTTTAAAATCTTTTTAATTTCATTTCTTTTTTAATTTCATTTTCTATGTTTTTCATTTTACAGTGTCCCTGGGTGTCTTGAAATGTGCTTACCAAATAAAATGTTATTATTATTATTATTATTATAATACTGCAGAATATTTAGGCGTTGCTGGGCTACAGCTCAAATCTCTCCTTTTTATTTATGTTATTAATTTGATATAGACGGATTCATTACTGTTAGCATTGTTTAAAATTTGAAGAATGTATTTGTAATGGAAAACTAGCTCTGACAACACTGGGGACTCAGTTTGAACTACTGCTTATTTGCACACACTGAGATCTGTTATCAAGAATAAACATGCTGATTCACTAAGAGCTCTGGCTGATGAACATCATGAAACATGATGGAAATTCAGAACTGACATCATTTAACAATTACAACATCACTGGTCAGATCCTCTTTTGGCAAATAGCGTCATGTTTTGAAGTTTGTTTGTCATGTCGTCTTTCACACATGTATGCATAAATGATGAGGGGTTGTGATAGTAATAACATCTAACACATGAAGATCCTGTCTCTAATCGTTAGTTGCTTTACTGTTTGTCTATGATTATTTGTATAGAAGGCTGTCTTCGAGAGAAACAACTTCCCAAGTTCCCAAGACCATAGTGCAGACAGCTGGCCCAGAAAGAGTCCTTAGCTATGGAGTAAGGTCCATCTCAGGCCAGGGGGCCTTGTAGCTACAGTATACCATCACCCAGGCAGCCAGCCCAGGCAGCCTATTAGTATGGCTGTATTGGCTGGCCCAGGAAGCCCCACAGTATGGAATGAGGCCTATTAAGGCCTATTAGCTGTAGTGTGTTGTAGCCAAGTGGCCAGTCCAGGAAGCCTTGTAGCCTGGACAGAGTCCCTAGCTGTGGGGTATGTTACTTCTTAGTGCTGGGTTTCTCTGTGATGGTTTCTTTTCTGCAATGCATGTTTAGGAGAAACTGAGGGCAGGTACAGTTGTATGCAAAGATTTGATCACCCCTGATCAAATGACATGTTTTGTTGATTTTTTAAGTGAAAATAAAAGAGCATAAACTCTACAGTGAACATATATCGTATATAGAGAGAGGTAGGTAGGTAGGTAGAGCGAGAGAGAGCGAGAGAGCGAGAGAGAGTGAGAGAGTGAAATAATTTTCATTTAAACATTTAAACCTGAAAATGACCAATACAAACATTCAGTTTGACAAATTTGGAAAAACTATGACACTATCTGGCACTAACTCTAGGTCAACTTTCAAAGCAAAACTGGGACAGTGACCTTATAAAGATCAGTGTATAAAAAGGTCAGTTATTTATTTTTTTTTGGTGGCTTCCCTTCCATTGAAACTCACATTCAGACAACTCTCAGGTGTATTTGATTTCATGACCAGAGGCATTTGCATAGACTTGTGGTGTCCATTTGCGTTTAAGTGAAATTAATGTTAAAATTTCAGAGGCTGTGCTTTTCACAGGTTTCAAAGGGTTATGCTGATAATTTGTATTAAAAAAAGGTTAAATAAGAAAGCAGTGCAAAATAGAGTAGTCGCTAATAGAACTCCTCTGACTAAATGCAACAATGTGCAAATGATTTAAACTCTATATTTAATTGAAAATTGTTCAAAGACAACATTAATCATTAATTATTGGACCTAAGATATTGGATTGTTTTTTTGAAAAATATACCCATGTAGAATTTCATACCAGCAACATTTAAAAAAAAAGTTTAAAAAGCATTAAAAAAGACATTCTGAAGTTGTGGAGTTCTAGTTTAATTTATTTATTTTTTGGAACAGTACGTGTTTTACATGTGCTTCACTGAGTCACAACAAGACGTTTTGTAATACGTCTGCAAGTTGGCAAAGGCTGGGGAACTTGTGTCAAATAATTACGCAGCACCAGACTTAATCATTGCCAAATGCGCCATGCATCATGACCCCCTTAATTCACAAACACATTCTACTGTAATAACCTTTTCTATGCTTGATAGAAGCACTGAGACAAATATAACACATCATAACAGGCTGGTTGGATTTATTTAGATTGGACATCGGTTGCTCTTCGTTCAGAGTGAGCATTGGTTTCATTCAATTAGTGTTCCTGTTGGATGCAAAGAAACTTTACTCCCTTAGATGCTTTAATACATTATCTCCAGAGATACTGACATTTAAAGCAGGTAACATTTATTTGCTCAAAAATTCTAACACTGTAATAAATACAAATAACAATAATACAGTTAGTAGTGATTTTATATTTGTCAATGTGTTCGTTTATCATCTCGTCTTGGCAGCCTTGTACTATTTGCACATAGCATCCAATACCTGGTTTGGCTAATTAACCCTGCATTAAATGAAATGAGGGGAGCTGGTGGTAGAATTCACTGGAAATCGTTGGGATGGTTGGGGGTGATGAGGAGAAATTTGGAGCCAAACCTGGAAATCAAATAAAAGTCTCTGACTTTTGCACAGCACTGTGCCTGACTGAACCTATTAGATATTTAAGCAGGTTCCACAAAAGGTTCTAATAATACATGATGTTATTTATTTTACCTAGTACCTTCAAAACAGAAATGTTTAAAGCTTACTGACTGTCACATATACCTGCATTAAAGAATCTTAAAAAAGATGTTTCTTCAAAAGTTCTTCAGTAAAGACAGTGGTTCTATATAGAACCATGGAGACTCATGGAGATCCATTTATGTGCTTCATACTGTTCTTTGCATTGTGGAATGGTTCTTCAGAATGATGGAGAATGAGCCATTTTTGGTGTTGTATAGAACCGTTTATTTCAATAAAGTATTTTATTCAGTGAAGTATTGAGAATAGTGATGTCAGATTACAGTGGGATTACAATTAATCAGATTATGGGTTAATGAAAACGGCCGCATTGTGTCTGAAGTGATCAGGCGAGTAAGAAGTCCAGAGCTTGAGCCAGTGGAGCATATATGAAGTTAAACCCCACCAACACCACTTTAACCAGAGCCCTGAAACAGACACATCAAAATAATAAACAATGTGTTTCTTTCATGCTTTATGTTCTTTAAAACCTCTGAAATCTCTTATTATCCAGTACTGTTAAACATCACGGAAAACAATGCAAACTGGAGTTATTGTTATAGGATTAAGGACTGGAAACATAAACCTACTGGCAGCTCTGGGGCATTTAAGGGCTGTAGCATTAAAAACTATATTAAACCCTATTAATTCTGCTTAGGGACTACAAACAGTTGGTTAAACTCACTGTTAGTTAAGTAACCCATGTAATTAGTCGATGTTTGCTACCTAAAAGTGTCCTATGGACATAAACAGCATGCTGAATTTTTTATTAAAAAATTTTAGTACTACATTAAATACAAACAGCATTAAAACAGAGAACTGAAATTCTTTTTGGAAATCATGGAGACTGTGTCCTCTGGGCTAAAGACCACTCAGCTTGTTATCAGTGCCCAGTGCAAAGTATTGTATTCATGATGGTATCAGGGTGCATTATTGCACATGGCAAGGGTGATGTACACATATATGAAGGCATCATTAATGCTGAATGATATACACATGTTTTGCTGAGTGATATGTACATGCTGCCACAGTGATAAACATGACCCCATGACTTTTTTGGAATGTGCTGATGGCACCAAATTCTAAATTGCCATTTATTTTTCAAAAAAACAACAAAACTTCTTAGTTAAAAAAAGTTGATATCTTGTCTTTGCAGTATTTTCCTTCAAAAAAATATTATTCACATGATTTGCATATCATTGCTTTTTATGTTTATTTACATTTTGCACAGCATCCCAACTTTTTTTTAGAAATAAGCTTGTATTTCTATTCCAAATATATTTTTTGTGTTAAGCAAAAAATAATTTCTGTTCTCTTCTTCTGAATTTTCACTGAAGTTTTTAATGCAGCTGTAATTCAGGCATGTACCTTGACTAGTTAACTGCTGCCCCAAGCCCCGACTAGTGGATTTCTTAGTTGACTAATGCTGTGCACCCCCTACTACACTCTCACATTAGAAGAAAAAAAAAAGCACATCTTACTTAAATGTATCTTCAACTCTCTGTGGATCCTTTTCTGTAAATGCCAGATACTTTTCATAAAACTCCATTAGATCATTCAGAAAGATTCTGCAAAACACAAACAATAATTACATAAATATTCACATACAAATCCTTCGTCAAAATATTTTAGTTTTTCTAATCTTAACATTTTAAAAGACCCACAAATAGCCCACATGATTTTTAGATGCAAAGTTACATAACATAGGCTCTGTACATTATTTATTTAATAAGTAGGAATTATTTAAGCAACTATTTTAGTTGAAGTGGAATATAAGTTGCAAGAGAAAGTAGTGGCAAATTATTATTGTCATTGGAAAGCCGTTATCATAATAGTATAGAATGAGTGAGCAGTCGCAGTTTATAATAAATTACAAAGAGACACATTAAGGTGCAGCTTAAATTGAATGTGTAGAATTAAACCAAACAAATAAATCGTACTCTATTAGGACATTTTATTTTTTACATGGGGAATTTTTTTCAGAACAGTTTATTTCATCAGATTGGTAAGCGCAGCACTATATATCACTGACCTGTGAGCTTCATCCAGTTGATCCTGAGTAAGTGCTCCACTGGTCAGTAGTTTTTTAATGCATTTTTCTTGAATATTACTCCACTTCCTAGATAAACAAAACTCCAACAAGTTAATCAAATTAATCTTTGCTTTGCAGAAGTGCTACAAATACATTTGTGCAAACACATGATCACTGTTGGGACAAATATAATAAGATTTGTTTCCATTTAATTTTGCAGCGTTTCTACTGGTCCATTCATTCTAGAATTTTCACATAATGTAAAGGGCAGCTTCTCAAAAAAAAAAGTTTCATCAGCAATGATATATGATAATTTCAGGAAGAGTAATACATTTCAAATCAGTGTGGCTTTTGACTGAGAGATGAAGAACATGGTAAATTTCAACAGATGTTGTGGACTGAAAATCTGATGCCAGCAACCATTTACCATAGTTTACTGCAGTACACTACAGGTATTATATATGACTAAGATATCATATATCATATGGGGTAAAAATACAGATTATTATCGAATGTATAACAGTATTATAAAAGCTTCATAGTTTCTAATAATATTATTATAGGTCATATAATACCTCTAGTATATACATGTAAGATGAGCTATTTCTTTACAACAGTAAAGAACAATGTTTTAAAAAGGAGTTTTGACAATATTGACAGTGCACTGATAAAACTATGAAAAATGGTTGCTAAAATTGTTCAGTTGTGCTCTTTGACCCAAATAGGCTCTAGTTTTCTTTATGTGCGTTTATTTCACACTGTAAATCAGTAAGTGTCCTAGTGTGCAGTTATAAAGCTTCATATGGTAGTGTTTAGTTTCAGTAAATCTCTTACATTGACATCTGTTGTACTGTGTCATCATCAATATCTGCGTTGACTTTGTCGACGAGCTCCTCAAATTTGGCAATTAACATTCGTGCAACAGCCCTGAGGAGAGTGAATAAACAGTAGTGGAGTGAGTAAACAGTAGTGGAGTGGATAAACAATAGTTATTTTTATAGTAAATACAAAACTTTTAGCAGGTAGTGCATGTGAGCTTACCGCAATTGTGGAAGTAGGATATGTGATTTTTGTCTCTCTTCATCTACAAGTTTGTTGAGTTCTTCTCTGAAAGACTTCCATTTCTCAAAACACGTCTCTCTGTAAAGCCAACAGGAGACAGAAACAATACATCATTATATACACTCATCAGCCACTTCATTAAGTTCACCTCCTAGTTTCTACACTCATTTTCATTTTACCATATAGGAGCACTTTGAAGCAATTACAGACTGTAGTCCATCTGTTTCTCTGCATACTTTCTTAGCCCCCTTTAACCCTGTTCTTCAGTGGTCAGGGCCCCCCAATGTAGATCAAGGTAAAAGGGGGCTAACATATGTTGCAGAGAAAAAGGTCTGTAATCATAGATCTACAGAGTGTACCTACAGGGTACATAGAGCTGAAACAATGGACACTGAGTGTAGACACAAGCATTGTCTACTTAATGAAGTGGTTGATTGTTGTAAAATATACATGATAGAATATCAAAAGAGTGCAACTATATAGTAAAAATGACAAAGGGAAAAATTTACTTTACATAACAGACAACTTAGACAAATTAGTCGTAACAGTAGCCTTGAACACAATCCTCTGTGATTCTGTATTAGTACAATAAGTGCTTACTTAAAGTACTGAATTTCTTCATTGCCCGCCAGGGCAGTTCCTATGTCCACAGCTCTGAAATACAGTCTTTTCATCTCAGAAAACAGCCCCCTTTCAGACAGCTGTTCATAAATGGTGTTTCCATGAATAACAGCACTCATGCCCACAACCCTGTCACATGACAAGAGGAAAAAATTAATATGTAATTTAGTCTTTAAAAAATAATAATTTAAAAGATGTGTTTTCTCTCTGCTCTTGCTTTTACAGGTGAAACAGACAAAAATATTAACTACAAAGATAAATGGTTTTGAATATCACATAACATTGACATACAAATAAAAACACAATAAACAACACCCAAATAAATAGGCCTTTAAATCTAATTTTCGAATACTTCTGCACAATACTTCATCGCATAACAATGCAGTATTTTGATTTGTGAGTGTAGATTTTAGCTCAGGCATTACTAATGATATGAATAATCCACAGATATTTTGCTTAGTTTGCTGCTGCACTGAAACTGATATTTATTGTATTACTAACATATCCTGCTGTGGAGTTCAGTATGTGTGTATTCACAATGTACTGTGCCTAGATGGGTGAGTATACTGTGCCTTCTTACGAGGATTGCTGATACCAAAAAGGCATCGACCGAAGCATCTCGAGCATTTTGAGTACCAAGAAGTCTAAAAAAAAAATGTGTTCCTATTTTTGACACTGCATGAAATGCAAGGGATTGGAGTTAACCTTAACTTAAAAACCAAAAAGAAAAGGAAAAAGCGTGACTGGCTCCCTGAGGCACAGAAATGCAAAGAGCACACAGTTAACTAAATGTGTGAAAGAGGTTGAAAGTTTGGCTGTACTTGGCTGTACGCTGCTGAGAACAGTTCCAGTTGCAAACAAGTGCCTTAAGATAGTGGCTTTCAAAACGGGTAATATGTCAAATCTGATTAAATATTTGATTACATATGGACCTAATCTCTGTCAGGTAAACTGCTGAATTTTTCACTGCATGAAGAACAGCACTACAGGAAATGGGAGAATCTGGGCTAAATATATACAGTATATACAGTATAATATAAGTATTCTGTTGTCTGCCTTCACACACATATGAATTGAGTGAGATCCCATTCTTAATCCATAGGGTTTAATATGAGGTCAGCCCACCCGTTGCAGCTATAACAGCTTCAATTCTTCTGGGAAGGCTTTCCACAAGGGTCAGACACTAATGTTTAACAAGAAGGCCTGGCTCACAGTCTCCACTCTAATTCATCACAAAAGTGTTCTATTGGGTTGAGGCCAGGACTCTGTGCAGGTCAGTCAAGTTCTTCCATACCAAACTCACTCATCCATGTCTTTATGGACTTTGCTTTGTGCACTGGTGCGCAGTCATGTTGGAACAGGAAGAGGCCGTCCCCAAACTACTCCCACAAAGTTGGGAACATGAAATTGTCCAAAATCTCTTGGTGCTGAAGCATAAAGAGTTATTTTCACTGAAACTAAGGGGCTGAGCCCAAAAGAACAACCCCACAAAACAACCCCACACCATAATCCCCCCTCCACCAGACTTCCATGATACTCTCTAAGCTGTTCTTGAGCTGATCTGAAGGCCACATGAAGTTTGGAGGTCTGTAGTGATTGACTCTATAGAAAGTTGGCGACCTCTGCGCACTATGCACCTCAGCATCCACTGACCCTGCTCGATCATTTCACTTCGTGGCTGAATTGCTGTCGTTCCCAGTCACTTCCACTGTGTTACAATACCACTGACAGTTGACTGTGGAATATTTAGTAGTGAGGAAATTTCATGACTGGACTTGTTGCACAGGTGGCGTCTGATCACTGTATAATGCTCGGATTCACTGAGCTCCTGAGAGCGACCCATTCTTTCACTAATGTCTGTAGAAGCAGCCCGCAGGCCTAGGGGCTTGGTTTTATGCACCATGGAAGTGATTGGAACACCTGAATTCAATGATTTGGATGGGTGAGTGAATACTTTTGGAAATATAGTGTAGCTACCAACTACACGCAGACACCAATGTTTCCAGTGAGAGAATGTCATCAGGTAAGTTATCAGTTTACTGTGTACCATTCTCGCTTTGCCAGAGAAGACTAACACTTGTTACTATGCAGTTTGTCAGCGCTGAAAGCCATTTAGGATTCAGCTAATGTTAGCATGAAACTAGCACCTATTGTAGCTAGCTAGCTGGCTACAATTCAGCTGTTATATAAACAAATTTATCTGTGACATTGTTATTATTCATGCTCCATAGGTTTCATAAATGAGCCCTATTAACTACTTGCATGTTGTTTTCATGTTGTAGTTGAGGGCTTTGACAGTACTAGGGCCATTTCAACCAGTTCTACTCGTGCTCATGCAGTTTCCAATGGAGAAACAACCAATGTAAGCAGAAAAGCTAAGGATGTCAGTTAGAGGAGGGAAGAATTTAGCTAGTTGTGTGCTCTTTCCTTTTATTTTCTTTTTTTTTTTTGATAGTAGGATTAACTCCAATAATCCCTTGTGATTTGCATTTCATGAATAGTATCAGAAATTAAGGTATGGAAAAAAGTATCATTTTGGTTTTAGTATTGAATTGAAAGCATCTTAACAGCATCGAATATTTTCAAACAATACCCAGCCCTTATGATACTGTCCACACACTGTGAACACTTGTCGCTTCTCCATCAACTCAAAATATACATTTTTAATATAAACTCAAAGGAGGAGAGATTAGAATCTTGATCTCAATCTTTGTTGTAACAGCTTACTGCTGCCATTCATTATTTAATGAAAGAAAATAATGTGTTAATCTGATGATGTGTTTACTTCACCACTACACTATTGTGATATATTAGTAAGAGTAATGCAACAGAATAACCAGGTTGTACCTTAGAGTCCTCTCGAACCTCTGTGGACCAGTAGAGTACAACATAATCAGCGGAGAAACGCCGATATAATAAAACTCACGGGCAAAATCAAAGTGAAGACTAGAAATACAAATAAACAAACATGACATTAGATTTATAGAATTAACATATGTCAGCAAAAAGTATGAACTTTTAGACATTTATGGCTGATAAATCATCAGTTCAGACAGTGGCCAGACAGTAAAGCAGAAAGTGAAAAAATACACATATATTTGAAAAGTGTCTAAATGAATAGCATATTTGTGAATTATCAATCATTAGTTGATGTATGAAACACACACACACACACACACACACACACACACACACACACACACACACACACACACACACATTATATACATATTATATTATATAATGAGTTATTTTAAAAAACATATTTGTCCATCTGCTTCCAATGACGTATTGTGGGGTTTTTGGTGTAAAGGGTGTACTTCATGGCTATTGTTATTGTTTAGTTAAGTTCCATTTTTATTTTTGGGCAAAAGCTATTTCTCATGAAAAGAATCTGTAGATGGTTTGATACTGATTTAATCAATAGAGACAGCTGTCATTATATACCAAGAAATAGCTTTCACCAGTTTTGAAGTTTGATTACTATAAAATGTGCCACTAGAGGGAGTCTTCCACTGTTCCCATTACTCACTAGTGAGCTAACAGTGGGGTCATTCTTCATGTGGTCAATTTTAAAGCCATGAAAATGAGCCCAGAATAAAAATAACCCAGAAAGCTGACAGATGCACTACCGTTCAAAAGTTTGGAATCACTGTTCAGAAATTTTAAATCAATGATATTAATTGTATTAAATGTGTTTGGTTGTAGATATATATATACACCCTGGACAGGTCGCCAGTCCATCGCAGGGCAGTCAGACAGACACAGACAGTCACTCACACCTAGGGGCAATCTTGCATGTCCAATTGGCCTGACTGCATGTCTTTGGACGGAAACCGGAGAAAACCCACGCAGACACGGGGAGAACATGCAAACTCCACACAGAGAGGACCCTGGTCACCCAGACAGGGAATCGAACCCAGGCCCTCCTTGCTGTGAGGCGACAGCGCTACCCACCACGCCACCGTGCTGCCCCTATATGTATGTATATATATATATTTCTGACAGGCTAATTTGTGCAAACAGATTTCAAACAACTATTAGAACTAGGAAAAAAATGATCCAAAGCTAAATCAAAAACGACAAAGTGAGCTATAGATGATTCGGCGATGAATGAGAAATCTGCATAACATCCATAATGAAATTCATATTCAAAATCTCATATTTCAGATACAGTGATCAAATTCAATGAAATTTTTTTGACAAAAATTAATATACAATTAAAGCATATTTTGAAAATACATATTTTTTTGGTTTTATGATTTTGATTTCTTAAAATAATAAGAACATTTATTAATACAATCAATTAAACAGTAATAGCTGGTTACACTGAGGCAGTTATGTACGTTCAGGGAAACACTAAAAACTGTTGGACTGTCTATCAATCAGGACTGGGAATCAGTGGGTTCATTCATCTGTAGCTAGAGGGGAAAACCTGGGAGAAAAGTCTGGAAGCCAATCAAAATACTGATGAAGTACATACCTCAAAATATCATCTATTGTTTCAGATTCCATTATAGGCTTTAGTGCTTCTTCTAGTTCTTCCTTAAGATTTTGCTCCCTCAGTTTTCTGTGAAAGTAAAAAACAGCAATCCATGTACAAGAAACATGTTCTGCTTTGTATGCATTTAGTTGTAGTTTAACTACAATAACTACTTCTGGAATATTAGGTATTAATGCTTTTCATGGCCATGGGCTCACCAGCACGCCCACAGTTTTATTAAATGCTTCTATAACCTAAGAGAACAGTTTAACTCATTGGCATTGAAGTCCCTGTAGTTGCTGAATTTCAAACTTTAGTATATAATATGCCTGGGATGTTATGGGGTTAAAGCAGTGGGGAACTGAGGGCTGGAATATGGCACAATTTAGTGATTTATCTACTCTAGCACATCACCTAAGCCTGGCTATTAACTGATCAGTTCTATCAGATGTGCATGAGCAGAAAATCACAAAACTGGGCAGGAGTCCCCTTCATTAAAGGAAAGGTTTGGTTAAAAATCAAACTTATACATTTTTCCACATACCCATGATGTAGCTGATCAACTGAGACATGTTTAGTTTGGTTTCATGTTTAGTTTTAAATGGGAAAGAAGTTAACATTGTTAACAAACACTAAGAATCAATACAACATACTATATTGTTCACGTTTATAGTGTTATATAGTTATAAGGAGGGCTAAGCATATTGACAAGTCTGCACCACCTTAATGAAGACATGGACACAGGTTAGGCGATGGAGCCAAGTTTGGGTGATGCAATTTACAGAAAAGATTTGGGTTACTATTGACTTCTTGTGATCATATCAGCTCTATTATCACTTTATTGACTGCCTGTTAAATTCCATGTTGATTATAAAATTCTTTTATTGACGTATAAAGCCCTACATGGGCTCGCTCCTGAGTACCTGCAAGACCTTATTTCCTATTACGAGCCATTATGATCCCAGAGTGCTGGCTTATTAATAGTTCCTAGAATTCATAAGGCTGCTGCTGGGGGAAGAGCTTTTTCTCATAAAGCCCCCAAACTCTGGAATGATCTTCCAGAAAATGTTCGGGACTCAGACAGTCTCAGTCTTCAAATCTAGGCTGAAAACTAAATTGTTCAGTTTAGCTTTTGGTAGTTAAGTGTTCCTCCTTAGATTAAGGCGGCAGATCTAGGGGTCCATTGACACAGGGATTTATAGGAAACTGAGACACTGGTGCTGTCCTCCTGCTGCTCGCACGCGGTCACTCTGGTTTGTGGACGGTAGAGCGGAGGGATGCCAAACTGTTTCAGAGTGCTGCCGTGTCTGTGTGTCCTTCTGGTTCTCTCCTTTTAGCTAAGCTGTCATAATCAGATCTGCCAGAGTCATTAGCCACACTCTGGTAATGTTCACATACTCTGTTTGACAGAATAAAACTAATTCCCTCTCCCTGCCTTTTTCAGAGTAAACGACTACCCGTCTGTCTGGCTGAACACTGATGGATGACTGACTGTCGAGCTCTCCTGCTACCTGCTTCAGACCAGCTGCCCAAGCCCCAGCTACTGCCACTTGCCTTGGACTAGCTGCCCACCCTACATTGAAGTTTTTCATGGACTCCTAGCTATTACTACTACTAATACTACTATAATTAATATTAGTAGTATAATCATTTGTAGGTAGTTTGACCAGAGGAGGATGGGTCCCCCCGGTGAGCCTTGGTTCCTCCCAAGGTTTCTTCCTCAGCTCTGAGGGAGTTTTTCCTTGCCACTGTCACCCCTGGCTTGCTCACCTGGGGGTTTTTACATTCATGTCAAAACTTTGCCTTAACTGGAATTCTGTGAAGCTGCTTTGTGACAACATCAGTTGTAAAAAGCGCTGTACAAATAAACTTGATTTGATCTGATTCTAGTGTTTGTTAGTAGAATTTGTCCCAAAGCATCAGCTTAAAACTAAAGACACCAACACCAAACCTGTATCAGCTGATGGACTACATCTGGTAAAAAATTGCCATACCAGTCATTAAAAAACTTGTATTAACTTATTGTATTAACTGTTAACTGTCTTTTTAGCATGCAAACCAACAGCAAAATAAAGAGCATATCATTGTACACCCCATATTTATAAAAGCCTTAAGATGCCATGGACACAGCTATAAATAACTGCCCTGCAGAAACAACTATAAAAATACAACAGTATACTGGTATACCTACAGTCTTTGCAAGGAAAGCTTCTATATATAATACTGAAAGAAGATTCTTTGATTCATAACAATAGTGGAACACTTTTTGATGCTATGTATAGAATCACTTACATTTTTTAAAGAACCGCATAAAGCTGATTTTGCAACATAAAAAGAATTGACTTAAACATGTAAATAATAATTTATGCATTCAAATGGTTCTTCAAGTGTTCATGGTTCTATAAAGAACCATTGCTTTTTCTCAGTTTGTGAAATATCCACTTGTATTTGGCGTCCCATTTTAATTGCTAACTTACTCACTGTAGTGGAGCTAATGCAAACTTCAGTAGCAAGAAAATGTTTGCTTTAACAATGCTTCTTTTGGCAATGCTCTTTGCTAATTTGGTAATGTGGTCTTTGGATTGAGAAATGAGTACCAATTCACTCTTTACACCAATCTTGTGAAATTGGGCAAATTTACAAGTATGCTGCAGCATATTGAGGCTTTCCAGGCATAATTATAGTTGCCAGGCCATGAAAGGCCAACAGGGTGAATGCATTTGCTACAGCGCCACCCGGGGACAGACCAGTGCGGCATTTGTAATCAGTACTGAAGCTCGTCGATATTAGGTGGAGAAGGCTAGACCTAGCCTCTCCCTGAATTTGTCTATTTTTCCCTATGGAACAGCATAACTTCATATGTTTATTTTCAGGAAGCCCTGAAAGGTATATGTAAGCATATGTTACTATTAGTATATTCAGGTTTATTTTATTATTCATCAACTTTGTACATTCATGACTTTAACCAAAACGTAAGACAGCTAAGATACAACCTGACACAATTTTCCCATCCTGCAAACTTTTTGGTGAATGTTTTCAAAGACATCATAATATTTTGTGATGTGCCCATTTAAAGTTTCTTTTTTGCTGTTTTATTGCGGGCCAGTACTACTAGAATATCCAGTTTGTTCAGACAATGTCAGAAAACCAACACAATTTATAATAAAACAAAATCTCTTCATTGCTCATGCAAGTGTGACCTGAATGCTCGACTCACCTCTCAATGACTTCATACTTTTCCTGTAACTCAGGAGTATCTGTAGTGTTCAGAAACCTTTCCCAGTAAAAAACGAGCGCTCTGGAGAGAGCACTGTGTAATGCAGAGGAGGAAATGGCACAGTTAGCTTCACTTGTTAATTCTGTTCTTCAGCATACACACATCACAGTGGTGTAACACACCTAAAACATAAATAGACCAAGAACAGTATGCTTCAGCTTATGATGATTAAGTTTTGGTTTGAATGCTTTTTTATGCTGTACATCTCAGCTGTCTGATTTTATCTCAGTCATATTTTCTTCTTTGGGTCTGCCTGCCGTGGCAGTATGCTTTAGCCTAGGATGAAAAGGTTTAGATCTTTAAGTTTGCTTTGGTTTTTTCCTCATCTTCGTACATCTCATTAGTTCATTAAATAATCTACATGTAAATAAGTTTCCAAGATGAGTAGATGGCATTTTTTTCATGTAAAAACTTTGTTTACAAAATAATTATTTTATTTACTACTTAATAAACCAGTTCCGTGTAGTTAGCTAGCCAATGCTGAAACAGGATGAGCTGCTGAATGATCAATATTTATTTGAAGTTGACGCTAATCCTTCTGATAAACAAACTGATACAGCTTAGAATATCCCAGTTAGTAATGTTAGAAAGGTAATGTAATTTAGCTTTAGTGATGTTTATAAGGGTAACCTTAGCTCATTCTGACAGATCACTTACAGTGTGAACTGCACATCTTCATGGAGAAGTTCGGTGTGTCGGAACACCAGCATGGAGGGAAAGCTACCTTTATTACTAGGCCGTCATTGGTTTGCTGTATTCCCCAGCTTCTTATTCAGATTCTATTCCACCTAAAATAGTACAGCAGTAACATTCTGGCACCTGGCTTTCTCGATTTACTGATCTTTCTGCCGCTTCAGAATCACCACCAGCATGTTTTCATTACTGGTGGTTGGAGCTAAGAAAATGTTTTTTATTTATTATTTTTTTATTTTAGTCATAATTGTTATTTATAAATAAATTGAAAAAAAATATATTGAATAGGTTCTGTTCTTACCTAAGAACAAATGCCAAATTAGAGAATACTGGTGAACATCAGAATCTTTGTCAAAATTGTTTTAGCATAAGCTTAAGGATAGTTGGTGAATGAGATACAAAATCTAGAATTGATTCCTTCTATTTATTCACAGAGAAAGGACACATAATGACAGATACTTCTGATGAAGCTTACCTTGCCACCAGAATAAATTCATCCTTTTCTTTTTCACGTTCAATTCTCTTAATTTCATCTAACTTTTCCAAAAATTCCTCAAAGTACATTATCACCCTTGAACACACAGAGACAGCAATGCTTATAAAGAAAACAGATTTCATAAAAAAAACTGTCAGATATTAAAAATGCACTTACAGCTAAAATTTCACCGCTGACATTTTCTAACACAAATACAGATCTGAGCTTGGTAGGTAAAGCCTATTACTTAAACATGTATATTTGATTACCTCATTTTATATAACTTTGTAATTAATATTATTATAAAATCCAACAATTGACATGCTAGTTCCTTACCTTTCAGTTACTTTTTCAAAATCTATTTTTTTTATTTCTGAAATGACTTCCACACCAAACTTCAGAACATTCACAATATATGTTTCCACGGTGCTGTTAAAAGCAAAGAAAAAGAGGATGTCAGCTTTGAATTAATTTCTATTTATGAGAGTAGATGAGAAAAACAAAAACTAAATAGATAAAATAGATTTATTTGTAACTTTCTAAAAATTACACATTCCCCAAGCTGCACAACACAGCCAGTCACTCATCAGCATTACGATTGCTTTGCAATTGAAATAATGGTAACAAAAAGATTTTTTTGTATGTTTGTGTATTTAAATTAATTTAAAATACTTTATTTTCACTGCTGGGCTAAAAATTCCTATAATTTACATTTTCTGCTGCTCTTTGAATTTGGTCAAAATTTCATAATAAATGGACTAATAAAAATCTATTCCATCAGACTTATGACAGTGGCACGACACTGTATGTTGTGCTGGTGTAAGTGTATTTTGGGCACAGCAATGTTCAAAAGTTATTTTAAACATTATTGTTAATGCTGGGTTGAGAATAGTTTGTCAACCCAACGTCTAGCCAACCATGGTCCTGTTGTCAGAAACTGACCACTGATAAAGAGCTAAAGCATGACTGACAAAAACTGCACCTGAAACTTCAAAGGTGAGCTATAGTCTCTAAGGTTATATTTGGCAGTATTAATTGTAATTATCCTCCAATGCTTGGTTTGGTACCAGGTGTGCTGGTGATGGAGTTAATAAATATATGCAATGTGTGGGAGCATTGAGGAGAAAATATTTAGAGGTATCTATTACCTTTCATGAAGTTTAGTAAAAGCAATTATTGTTTAATATTTTTGATCTTCTTTTATATTTATGATAGTATTATATAGTGTTTTTTATAAGCAAAGGGAGGTATATGAAGATATATCACTATAAATGGTGCATACCACAAAAAACATGCATTCATACCAAGTGGACAGCAGGTAACAGAGAAACTCCAGTGGTTGACTTTCAATTGATGGAGCATCAGGAAGGTAGTCTGAAACCAATTTGCTATAAAATACAAAACAAATCAATGATGTTACTGGAAAAACATCCACAACCTACTGTTAAAATATTTGGCCCAATACTGTAACTATTTTAAGAAAATCATGCGTACCCCCAGATCTCATTGGCTTTGTCTCTTTCAATGGTCCCTTTGAACGTGTTTACAAATCTGTAGAAATTCAATGGCAGAATTGTTAGTATGAAATATAATTATATTATGATCCATTAATTAAAATACAGCACATTTCTGTAAATCTATATCCTTATTTTAAAAAGTGTACAGTTCAAAGTTGCATTTTTAGGATGAGGATTAAAATGAGCATATCTGATTTAGTGGTGTGGTAGCCTGATAATGATACTGATAGTCTGACTAAGATAAATCCTAAACTTGAGTTTGAAAATTATTTGCACTGGGGAATCATTTTCTGACATTATAGTATAATCCAGGACTAGGCTTACTGCATGTCCGTCAGAGGTGGACGAAGTACACAAATCATGTACTTGAGTTAAAGTAGAGACCCCCAAGGAAAATATCACTCCAGTAAAAGTAGAAGTCCTTACTCTAGACCTCAACTTGAGTAAAAGTACTAAAAGAGTAATTATGGCTCTGATGTCCTGTTATCATTTTTATAACAAGACTCGCTTCATGAACTCATTTCAGGTGAAAATCCTCCAGCGTCTCTCTTGGTAAACCAGTCTTTTGATAGAACGTCATTAATTAGTGACGCTGACGTCTATTAAAATGATCATAAGCACAAAACACTGAAGGTAAACAGTTTCCATCAGGGAGAACCGAGTGGCTTTGAAATCACTTTTACACACAAGCAAAGTTTCAGTTTAAGATTACTTTGTAAATTAGTTACAAGTTGAATAAAAACTGGCTTTAAACTCAGAATCACAAATACGTTTTCCTTTACTGTGTTGATCTGTAGGTCTCTGTTCATAAACATAAACTAAGCCAAACTAATTTACTATAAAATGAAAGTGTTTCAATCCAGTGTTTTCAATTCAGAAAAAAAGAAACACTCCAGTCACGACTGCATATGTGTACATATTTCTATATTGTGGTCTATTTACACAAAGTTAGGTTAGTTCATCATTTAGGTGACGCATGTGCTCCCAAAATTTTACGCTGCTGCACTGATGTTGAACCGTGTGCTGCACTGGGTCGGTATGATGCTTTGTGGTTCTTTTGTTTTGACATGTTACATTTTTATACACACAAAAACCAAAAGGAACGAGAGATTTCTCAAAATGTAGTGGAGTAAAAAGTCAAATATTAGACTCTGAAATGTAGCGGAGTGAAAGTAAAAAGTCGCCCAAAATGGAAAAACTTAAAAAAAAGTAAAATACACGAAAAGTACAGATACACGAAAAAACTTCTTAAGTACAGTAACAAATTACATTTACTTAGTTACTGTCCACCACTGATGTCTGTGAAATTGACTGATGTTGCACCTCAGTATTTAACCTAATATGTGAAAATACTATATAAGTTACATAAGATATAAACAGTGAGGTATGTTTAGTAGATTGAATTCAGTGCTTACGGGAGATACAGTTGAACATTCTGCTCCATTATTACTGTATGGAATATTTTTTTGACATCATCCTTGTAGTGCAGGACCAGTCTTCGAACAGTGCTGTGAGATACAGAATGAAAAACTAATCACATAAACATTTCTTCCTTGAAACAGTTTTACGGTCACAGTTTCCTTTTGCACAATCATTCATTTCTGTGAGCTTGTACGTCAGGGCCCAGTTTCCCAAAAGCATCTTAGTGTTAAGATCACCTTAACTGGTAGAGAGAGTGTTCAGGTTGATGCTCGCTTTGTCATATATATTCATCTTTGTGCTAAGACAGTTTTATGAAACCCAGTCTGGATGTGATCACTATTAAACCACTGTTAAAAATGTTTGTCATCCCATCATGCGAGCAGCTCTCTGACCACAGTCCTGTTCAACTCATCTCAAGTAACAGGCTGAAACTCAACATCAGCAAGCCTGTCATTACAGCAGTGAAGAGTTGGACCATTGTAGACGTTGAAAAGCTACAGGGCTGCTTTGAATGAACTGGCCTGTTTTTGAAGAAGTGATAGATAGAGTAGCTGGATGTACAGACACAGTGACGTCATACATCAGTTTCTATGAGGAGAGCTGCATTTTAACTACGTCACAGGTAAAATATGAAAAAGCAATGTTAAAGTATGGTTTTCAGCTGAAGTCAGCCTTGAAGGGAAAAGGAGGTAGCAGACTGGATGGGCCTCCAAGAGAGCTCCAAATGCAAGGTGAGAAAAACTCCCCTTCTCCTGAACCACCACCAGCTCAAGAATTTACAGCAGACAGAAGGTGAGAAAAGCTCCTGGGCTGGACGGAATCTCTCCATCCACCCTAAAGCGCTGCTGTGACAAACTTTGCTCTGTCCCCGCATGCTGTAATGTTCTGTATATCATTTTTTCATATATTTCTACTCACATCTGCATATGTTTATATCTCTTTAGCTCTTCTCCATGACTCTTTATTAATTATTTTTTTAATGTTTTAATTTTTTTTTGCATTTGTGCCATTTACATTTATATGATTATATGTAAGCTGCCATTCTTTATTCCACTTTTTACAATACACATAATCAACATGAGTAATGTAACTTTCAAATAGGCATATTAGTGGTGTTAAGAAACTCTAACTTTAATTAACCTAACAATGAACAGGTTGGACTCACCGTGCTGCTACAATTAAATCGTCCTGCACTCCTTTACCTCTTTCCTCTACACTGATACTGTTGGCTGTCTCTCTGAAGGAATTCCAGTTGTCCTGGATTGCAAGTCTGTAGAAGAAATGAATGAAAGGTGTCATTTCACAGGGGTGATTTTACTCATAGTCCACTTAAAGCAGTCAGACGTTGGTTCAGTCTTGCTGACTTCTACCTGTTTGTTCTCAGCATGTCTTCTTTCACCAGTTTCTCAGTGGCCTCTTTGACTTTGTCCAAACAGCTTAGAAATATTTGGGCCCCAAATTCCAGCATTCGATCAATGTTCTCATACTCTTTCTCTGATATCTTAAAACTCTCCGCTCCTTGAGAAAGAGAAATTCAAATATAAACATTTCTTTCAGTTGCAACACAAACTCCTATTCTAAAAGTAAAGCTACTTTGTAACATTAGTGTATGGATCAACACACAATTAATAGATTATTTCTCCAGTTACTTTTATACCAGTTGGAACAAACACTTTTAAGTCAGAACTGCTACTGCTAACTGCTTTAAGTCTAAACTTACCAGAAGTCAACAGTCCTGCTAGAGTCAATATGACCCAAAGCTTGTCCATACTGAAATATCTGGCAGGAACAGAGATTTAAGAGCAGAAAATCATATATAGCAAACAGATTTTTAACACAGTGCTGTTTGGGGTTAGATACGATTTAGCTGTCCTATCTCAAACACATACTGGTCAGACTAAGGGGTCAGCTCTTATAGTCAGGTCTGGACATGTAAATAGGTCACTGATAAGAATTTACAACAAGCTTTTCTGAAATGGTCAGCAGATTTCATGACTAGAGGACTTGAACCAGAGGACAAAAGCTGCAGAAGCGCAAATACAGTTCTGTCAATAACACAACACACCATGACAGTAGAACTGTATAATGACCGTTTTTGAGGACATTTATGTTGCAGTCTGCGAATTTTAATATAAATGAAACTTTTTTGTTTGTTTTGCTGTTTTATAACAATGTCTCACATCGTACACCAGAACAAATTGGGTAATACAATAGATTTTTTTTCAAACTAAATATCTAACTAAAGTATTTTATACAAAGAAACATTTTAATGTCGCTAAAAGTTTAGCGTGTGAAACTTATGGAACTATGGATATGGAACATGCAGTTGGTAATGTTTTATATATTTTATTTACTGCCAAGTAAGTTGTGATATACATAACGATAGAAACTGAAACATGTCAACAACCTTTTTTATTGATAAACCAAAACTCACACAATAACAGCTTTCTGCAGAAAATAATGTCATTATGCACAATATCTTTAGTACAAAAAGTCAGTGTGATAGAAACAAGCTGCTGGCAGCATGTATTCCAAACATTTTTAAATGCGTTTTCATTTTATCATTTGTAGTTTGTGCAAAACGTTGGTGGAAACAGTGCTTGTACCATTTAGTGGCAAAATTTGTCTCTGAATCTCACTGAGACAGCCTTGATCTGTTCCACTGCCCTGTACAAGTATTTACCCATGGTAAGCAAAACAAAACAGGCTTAGGGTTAACGATCCCTTAGTTAACTCATCTTTGTCTGGGGTGCTGATATTTGTAGAGGGTGTAATCAAAGCTCACTGAGAGCACTGACTGATACCCATCATAAAATGCATTTATATGATCTTTTTTTTTAAAACAAAAAACAGAATGAATTGTATGAACTTGGCTAAATTACATCACACTTAACACTGTTGCAGTAGCACTACATAGGTTTGATGTATTATGGCTGTACAAAAATTGCATATTTAGTAAGAGATGGTTAAGTGAGTTGCTTTTGATTAATCATGACAAAAAGTGTGAAACACAATGGTGATCAGGACTTGCATATTCTGTTATATGAGTGCAAGTGAGAAATCCTGGTTCAGGTGGAAGACAGCAATTGAATAAAGTGATATATTACACTAAATATTTACCAGCTTAAAAAGTCACATTTTACTCACTGGCCACTGTTTTACCACAGACCTACAGTACATGTATGTAAAATTTAAATTCTAGTAATCTATAATTACAGTGGAATGAGGAGTGAGGCATGTTAAATCATGCTAGTCCCCTAATTCAAATAGCAGACCAATGGAAATTGGCCCAAAACAGTTCAGTAAATAATTATTATAACTAATATGAAAGTATTTACTAAAAATTAATTTACCAAAGTAAATTGATCAACATTTTTCTACTAGCACCTTGGCTGCAAGACGTTTTGTCTGTTTATTTTTAAAAAGTTAAAAGTTTACCAACCTCTTCATAATAGGTCCTAAGAAGGATATGTGTTATGACAAGTGTATAAATACTATAGAAGTGAATCTGGGAGTTATTTGGACATTTTCGTGTTGAACAGTTGGTCATTTGGACAATTTATTTGCCACCTGGCATAAATGAATGAGATCTCATGTATTTTTGTGAGAATTCTGTTTATTGATTGTTGAGCAATGGCTTGTAATTCTATTGCAGAAGAAAGGAGTACATTCAAAAGATTTACACCCATCTTTCAACAAACTGAGAGATGAAGAATACATATTAATAACTCTCTTGATAATGAATAATTACAGACTGCACTTAGTAAAATTTGTTTGGTCAGTGTGAAAAATATCAAGTAAAATGAGGATGAGTAGGAACTTCATGCAAAATTTTAAGATTGACATTAAAAAGTCTAAATTAATCATGATTTTGATGCTCTGTGCCTCACAGAAATGTAGATTAGAAAGGCTACAAATTCTCTTCTTTTGAAAATTCTCTTTATTAATATAAGCGATTGAGGAACAAATACAAATTCAGTTTTACAATCTACAATCTACAGGCTGCCAAGACCATATTCTGAGTTCTTAGCAGAATATGACTGAGTTACTATCAAGTTTAGTAATGCTCTAATAAACTAATAAGACAATCAGACAATTAGCACAAATATGGTACCTGACTAAACTAGAAGTATTCCAGTCCATCTGGAAGGATAGCCTCGTAGACTATATTATGGACACTTACTGGACAACGCTCAACATAATGCTCCTCGGAAAATGAAAATAACAACAAGAATGCTCCTAGATTATTATTTAGTACAGTTAACAATTAACTATCACTGCTATAAATCTGCAGATGACATATTAATCTGATTGGGTTGCAATCCTAACAAAACGTTTCTGAAGGACCCTAATTTTGTGAATAGTGGAGAAAGTACTTGCCCACACTATATAACAATATAAAAAATAAGGATGAATTAGACTATAATAAAGAGTAAGAAGACAATTTATGATAACCATATAATACCAATAGATTTATTTATTTTTCTGCTAAATCAGTCTATTTGTTCTCTCCAACTAATGAACAATAATTCCTAAACTTTTTGCACTTGACGCTTGAGGCATCTCAACAGACTCAATTATAATTTTAGATAAATTCTTAGAGTATAATTTTTTACCACTAATTTAATTTTTTACCTCTAACAATGATAAAATTAGACTTTTTTATATTTAAAAAAGTTCATTTAATCTAAATCATGTAGAATAGGCATTTAAACCAACAATAACATCCTTAATGTGTTGAAATTAAAATGTGAAGCGACAAGGGCTGTGTCACCTGCAAACATGATTAGAGAAAGAATATTTGAAACATTAGACAAATCATTAACATAAATGAGAAATATTAATGGTCCAAGAATAGATTCCTGAGGAACTCCCACACAATATTCTAGTTTTGCTGGAAGAGCAAACCTTAATACAAACAAACTGCCTTGTTTGAAATATACTTTTTTAACCAGTTGTATATAATACACAGAAAACCATATTTATACAAGTTTTTCAACAATATCTGATGGTTAACTGTATCAAAAGCTTTTGAAAAGTCTAAAAACACTACAAGCAAATTTGTTTTCTTCAAGGGCAGAGGTAACTTTGTCAATTAGGTGAAGCAGAGCCATGTAAGTAGAATGATTTTTCCAAAATCAATGCTGATCAATATTGATATAAAGAATTGAATTAGAATCTAAATGAAAAAGAATGCTATATATTATTATATATTATTTATATTTTATTATTTTTTCTAAAATCTTTGAAAAACATGGCAAAATGTATATAGGTCTTCAGTTATCAAAACAACATGGATTACCTGCTTTAAACATACAAATAATCTTGGTAAATTTTAAGTCCTCTGGCACGACACCTGACTTCATAGACAAAGAGAAAGTGTGAGCAAGTGGCTGCAATATTGATTGCTTCACCTGCTTAACAAGGAATGCAGAAATATTGTCATGGTCGTATTGTTATTTTTAATCCATCAATTAGGACACTTATTTTTTAACATCAGTTGATTTAAAAGAAAAATTAATGGGAACATTTTTTGTAATTACCATGACAGATAGGAATATTATTAGCTAATTCATCACCAATATTTCAATTTTTTTTTTTCATTTTCTTGACTAAATGAGACGGATCATTAAGAGAGTTTTCACCATGTAACATAACTGAAGGCACCTCTATAGTAGTGCCAACTGATTTATTATTTTCCATATCGTCTTTGTTTCCTTTGAGTACCTCAAATTTTTCACTGAAATATTTCTTTTTTGTAGCTCTAATAGAATGGATATACTTATTTCTATAGAATTTATAGAGACTTCAAAATGAGATCATTTCAAAATGAGATCATCGCTAATTTTAATATCAAAATCCTTATAAATAAACAGAGATACTCCACCTCTAGATCTATTGCTCTTACATAACAAATCAAATTCTATTTAAGAAGTTTAAAGATATCCTTAGAATCCCCTGTAAGCCATGTTTCCAATAAAGCAACAACAGAAAAAATTTAAGTGTAGATAAATAATGGAAACATTTATCATGGATACAGGAAAGACTTCTTATACTGAAATGAAGTGTAGAGAGTATATTATAAGGCACAGAACACACACAAATCATTAACCTGGCTTTCATTATAAAAAGGGAAAAAATATAAGTCTTAGAAGACTTCACAATTATAAGAGTTAATTGTAGAGACATCAAATGGCTTGAAAATCTGACTCTCAAAATCACATTACAATTCATAATGCAAACAAAAAACAATGTGGTGTAAATATGTAAACCAAATACTGTGTAAACATCCAATAGTGAAAATGAATAAGCTAAATGTTGATCACTAACCTCTTTTTATTGTGATGGATTTTGAATTTGTGGATGAACAATGAGTTTGTCATATCTCAAATATGTAATATCACCTCTCTCTCAAGCAGCTGCCTTCATTGCTGGGAGTAGTTCTTTCCTTCTCTCTCGGACAGCTTCAGGGTAGTCCTCATTAATAAAGATGCCTGAGCACTTCAAGATTTTAGCTTTATCCAGAACAGCAAGTTCGTCCTTCAATCGCAGAAATTTGACCACAATGGGGCCGGGCTTTCCTGAAGACCTTGTTGGCTTCCCAGTCCTATAAGCTAAATCCAATTCTATTTTCAAATGATCCAGTTGTAGGTTTTACTCTGAACAACTTTCTCACTTTTTCTTCAGATTCAGGTACCTTTTCTTTGATAGACTATTTGATGCCATGAACAACAATATTATCGTTGTCTTGACTGGCCCTCCAAGTAGTCTATCTTGTCTGAGAATTGAAGTCAAACTTTTGCAGACAGTGTCCAAATCTGCCCTGCTTTCATTACTGTTCTTATTGTTTTACATAAAAGTTTGGAATCGTCAAATTCCTTTTGAGTCATTTCTAAACTCACCTTGAGATCATAGACTTCCTTTGACAGATCATCAGTCCTCATGTTTGAAGAATCAACTATGATCTGTACACAGGTTTTAAAGCTCTCTTCTTGCTGTTCAAGCAGATTTCTGTAAAAATCTTTTTGCTGGTCCTACAAGTCATGCATTTGAGGCATGGTGACGTATTTCTCAGTAGTGTTATTAGAAGCATCTGATGCCATGTTTTGATCAGCCAGTGTCAAGGCCCACTAGGCCCAAAGTTCATCAAAATAGAGAACTCTCCACAAAATACTTACAATTAATTTAACTTTACTTAATTCAACCAACAGCAAAATTCAAGGATTTGGGTAAGATATCCAGATTGTTATTAGATAGAAGAAAAGCCTACACTCTCCATGAGCCACCAAGGGCCAAAGTTCAGTAAAATTGGGCTAAAAGTCTCCACAAAATACCAGAAATATCCACAAATTTGATTTGTGATGTTGAATTTGACTCTTTTCAATTCCACCAGTAGTAAAAATACAAAGTTCTGGGCAGGATTCCTCAGATTATTGTTAGATTGCTTTAGACTGCTTTTAGTTACAGTGCACCAGTGAGCTGGACCCTAATACAGGACACACTAAAGCTGAGCTCGCTGGTGTCACTTGGTCATTTTAAACTTCTCTCCACTCTGCCTACAACTGTTTTACTGATTTTTACCATTTTTATGTTATTTTCATTATTTGATTATCTATTTGTTCTTTTATCCATTTATTCATATTCTTTATCTTATCTTCCTCATTTTGTTTTAACTTGATTTGATCAACCTTTACATCTTATGTATGTTTTAATTTGTTTTATTATTAGGTTTAATTATTATATTTTTGATCATCTTTTATTAATATTAACATTTCACTTTTTATTCTTACCTGAGTTTAGTCTTCATTTATTAAATTTAATTTTATCATCTGATATGTTCTTATACATTATCAATCTTTCGCTTTGCATGGCAGAGGTTTAACTTGTAGATGGAGTGGCAAACTGTGTTCACTGACAGTGGTTTTCTGAAGTGTTCCTGAGCCCATGTGGTAATATCCATTACAGAATGATCTGGGTTTTTATTGCAGTGCTGCCTGAGGGATCAAAGGTCACGGGCATTCAATGTTGGTTTTCTGCCTTGCTGCTTACTTGCAGAGATTTGATATTATGGACTGTAGATGATGAAATCCCTAAATTCCTTGCAATTGCACGTTGAGAAACGTTCTTAAACTGTTGGACTATTTGCTCACGCAGTTGTTCACAATGTGATGAACCTCGCCCCATCCTTGATAGTGAACGACTGAGCCTTTCAGGGATACTCCCTTTATACTCAATCATGACACTCACCTGTTTCTAATTAACCCATTCACCTGTGGAATGTTCCAAACAGGTGTTTTTTGAGCATTTGAGAACTTCCCCAGTCTTTTGCTGCCCCTGTCCCAACTTCTTTGGAACGTGTTACAGGCATCAAATTCAAAATGAGTGAATATTTGCAAAAAACAAAAGTTTATCCGTTTGAACATTAATTGATCATCTTGTCTTTGTAGTGTGTTCAATTGAATATAGGTTGAAAAGGATTGGCAAATCATCGTATTCTGTTTTTATGTTTTACACAACGTCCCAACTTCATTGGAATTGGGTTTGTACATGTAGCAATTGGACTTATGAGTCTTGTCCACCCTGTTCATGTGTCTTCTCTTAAAACCAGTTTACTTTTTTATTAAATGTACATTTAATCAACACCCTTGTTAGGATCTAGAAACACTGCTGTGTGGAAAACAAAGTTTTGATGTCCTAAGCCAAGCTTAGAGAAAGTGTATCAGTTGATCCCAGAGCCCAGAATTTTGGAAAAGGTTGGCTGAGCAACGTGGCAAGAGTGACACCAGCATCCTTTCTAAACCTGCCAACACAGCCGCTGTCTCCAACCAAGGATACATGTCTTGCTGACAGCGAAGCTCCAGATCTAGGTCTAACGGCCCAGTATTGTGCTCACAGATGCTCTACGAGAAGTGGCCTTCTGAGACCAAGTGACCAGACCCACATCCCTTCTGAGCAAAACAACACCAACTAGGCCCTGGTAGCCTGCTGGCCTTTCTCTGAAGCTAGAGTATATTAATATCAGCATATTCTCAGTTCTTTGTAAATAATTTGTAAATAATTATGGTTTGTGGGTTATTTACCATTTCTGTTCAATGATCCTTGACCTCGGGTAACCTTTACCCCTTTCTTAGCTAGAAATGAGATCAAACCCAACTGTATTTGTGGTACAGGAGTAAAATAGGATAAATTACTATCACTGCTCTTTAATATACTAGCTAGACAGATAGCATTATATTATGTTATTTAGTGAACTCGCACTTTCTCGACCTACTCATTCAAGCTCTGTCCTTTCTTTATCTCTTCATCCCTCATCATTTTCTTTCCCTCTCTCACTCTTCATCTCACTTCTTCCACCCCTCCTTTTTTGCGTCTACCTCAGACATCCATCCTGTCAGAGCTCCATCTCAGCCTAGCTCTATCTGAGATCAGCTCCTACAACCCACTCTCTTTTAACTCAGCTTCATCTCAAGTTCAACTCCTTCTCAGTTCAGCTTCAATGTGTCTGACCCCACTCGGCTCCATATCAGATCATCTCCAGTACAATCGGCTCTGCAATTAATTTCTGACTCTACTTGACTCCTTCTTGGGTTGGCTCGACAACTCATTTCTGACTCCACTCAATTCTGTCTCAGATTGGCTCCTGTGCAGCCGTGCTCATTTCTGACTAAACTTTGCTCCATCCCAGATCAGATTCATCTCAGGTCAGCTCCCCCTCAGATTTAGCTTCAATGCACCTCAATTCTGCAACTCTTTTCTGATTCAGCATGGCTCCATGAAAGATCAGCCCCATCTCACATCTGCTCAATCTCAGATCAGCCCCATCTCACATCTGCTCAATCTCAGATTAGCTCCATCTCGGGACAGATCCAACACAATCAGCTCATCGCTGTCTTAAATCGGCTCCATCTTGGATCAGCTCCATCCCATTCAGCTCACAGTCCCTGGGAGCCATGTCCTTTTGCCATTGCTGAGCATTATTTACTGTCAGATATATCTGCATTATACACTCTTGAAAAATATGGCTCTTCAAGGGTCTTTTAGTAAAGACAATGGTTCTATATAGAACCATGGTCAGTCAAAGAATCATGTTTATGATTCACATTGTTCTTGGCATTGTGGAGTAGTTATTCAGATTGATGGAGAATTAACCATTTTTGGTGCTATATGGAACCCTTTATGAAAAGGTTATAGAACCATATACAACACATTCTCCATCAATCAGAAGAATCATTTCATGATACAAAGAACCCTTTAAGGATATAAATGGTTCTTTGAGGGTCCATGGTTCTATGCAGCACAACTGTCTTTACAAAATAACTGTTGAAAGACCATCTTTTTTCATTTCAATGGGATTCAGGTTATTTTATACGATTGTTAAATACAGGTTAAATTACTTAAAACATATTCAAAATGAGTCTAGCATAGTTCAGTTAGTTTTTCAACATACTGTCTTTTATTCAGTTAAGTATTAAGAATACCAATGTGTCAGATTACAGTAAGATTACAGCGTGGCAGATTGGTATTTAAAGAAAACGGCCTCATTGTTTCTGAAGTGATCAGATGAGTAAGAATTCCCAAGCTTGAGCGAGTGGAGAATATATGAAGTTAACTCCCAGCACCAGCATTTTGACCAGAGCCCTGAAACAAACACATGAAAGTAATTAATGGTCCGTTTCTTTCACGCTATGTCTTGAATCCCTATGCTAATAACTTTCTAAGTCTTATCATTAAGTACTATTCAACTACATGGAGTGTAAATTGGAAACTGGAGCTATTGTTATAGGAGTAAGGAATAAAAAACAGGCCTACTGACAGATCTGGGGCATTTAAGGGCTTAAGCATTAAAAAAAGTATACTGAACCCTATACATTCTGCTTAGGCATGATAAATGGTCTGAGAAACTCACTGTTCGCTATGTAAACCATGCAGTTAGTTAATGTTTGCTATTTAAAAGGATAGGGACTTGTGAGTTTAAAACGAATTTGCAGGCCCAACTATTTGTGACAAACTTAAGGCTGTATTTTGCTATGGACACCACATTTCTGGGTTTTTGATCTTAGAATGGCACACTGGAAAAGCTGGGCTAGCTGGAGCTGTAATCATAGATGCTTATATAACAGTTACTAGCTCCTATAAGTGGCATAACTTAATTGGAACTAATTTGCTACTCATTCAGAAAAGTTGCCTAGTTGACTAGTTATTATCATTTTAAAACAAACAAACAAACAAAAAACATAAGTGTTCCAGACATCTGTGAAAGGTTAGTAGCTTGCTAGTAGCTGCAGTTGTGAGATATGTTTTGTACTGGTTTTGTCAGTGTAATAGGAAGTTTCTCATCAAGTTAAAAGCTAGCAGCAAGCAGTTGCATCTCTATACACCAATAAGCCTTACAAAGCAAGATAAAGACCTAGTCACTGAACCAGAAAACATTTGCACTGTCACATTTTACAAAGTTTGACTTTGTTAGACACACGTCACATTTAACGGTCTGTGTGGTCTTTTTGCATGTCAGTCAAATGGCCCTTTACTTGAGAAGGTGGATCTCCAAACCCACCCAGTCTGGTTGATGAGATTTTAGCAGTCTTCGCATCGGTGTAATCTCATGGAGTATTTTTTATATTAATAAAAGTACATTGTGTTTAGCAAAAAATATATTTCTATCCTCTTGTCTTGAATTTTCACTGCAGTTTTTTATGCATCTGTATTTCAGGCACTTTCTTTGACTAGTTAACTGTTGTCCGCAGCCCTGACTAGTGGATTTTTTAGTTTCTTAGTTCTCACATAAGAAGAAAAAAAAAAAAATCACAGCTTACTTAAGTGTAGCCTCAACTCTCTGTGGATCCATCGTTTTTGTAAACTCCAGATATTTATTATAAAACCCAAATGCATCTTCCTGAAAGATTCTGCAATACAAAAAAAGAATTACATACATATTCACATACTTCAAATATTTTTTTGTTTTTCTAATCTTAACATCCAGAATCCCCCAAAATAGCCCACATGATTTTCAGGTGAAAAATTACAGAACATAAATAAATAAATAAGTGAAAGGATTTTAAAAACTATGTTAGGTGCAGTGAAATGGAATGCAACAAAAAAGAATAAAAGAAATGACATTAAAAAAGATTAAAATAAAAATATTAATTCAAAATAGACACATTAGGGTGCAGTTTAAATGTTTGTTATATTGGATGTGTAGAATTAAACCACACAAATAAATCATATTACATTAGCACACGTTATTTTTAATACACAAAAGATTTTTTATCAGTGGCAATATTTTTTTAGAACAGTTTATTTCATTTGATTGGTGATCACTGACCTCTGAGCTTCCTCCAGTTGATCCTGAGTAAGTGCTCCACTGGTCAGTAGTTTTTTAATGCATTTCTCTTTTATATTACTCCACTTCCTAGATAAACAAAACTCCAACAAGTTAATCTTGGCTTTGTAAGATGAGCTACAAACAGATTTGTACAAACATGTCATCACTGTTGAAACAAATCTTTGAATCTCCCAAATAAGTTTTCAGTTTTCATGATAATTTTAATGTTGTGAACTGAAAATCTGGCACAGTTTGTGCAAAAAAAGACACCTGCAAACATTCCTGTCTCATCTTACTTAACTTCATATCCCAGGCTTATTATATACTACGGCTCATTATTCAGTAACTAAGAAAAAAAATCAACAAATTTAACATAGGACCTTAGTAGATCATATCAAAATCAGTTATAAAACTTCATATGGTAGTGTTTAGTTTTAGTAAATCTCTTACGTTGACATCTGTTGTACTGTGTCATCATCAAAATCTGCGTTGACTTTGTCGACGAGCTCCTCAAATTTGCTAATTAACATTCGTGCAATAGCCCTGAGGAGAGTGAATAAACAGTAGTGGAGTGAGTAAACAGTAGTGGAGTGGATAAACAATAGTTATTTTTATAGTAAATACAAAACTTTTAGCAGGTAGTGCATGTGAGCTTACCGCACTTGTGGAAGTAGGATATGTGATTTTCGTCTCTCTTCATTTACAAGTTTGTTGAGTTCTTCTCTGAAAGACTTCCATTTCTCAAAATACGTCTCTCTGTAAAGCCAACAGGAGACAGAAACAATACATCATTATATACACTCATCAGCCACTTCATTAAGTTCACCTCCTTGTTTCTACACTCATTTTCCATTTTATCAGCTCCACTTATCATATAGTAGCACTTTGTAGCAATTACAGACTGTAGTCCATCTGTTTCTCTGCATAGTTTGTTAGCCCCATTTTAAACTGTTCGTTAATGGTCAGGAATGTTCACTGAGCATAGTCCACCAACCAAAAATATCCAGCCATCAGTGTCCTGTGGGCAGCATCCTGTGACCACTGATGAAGGATCAGGGGTGACCAATGCAAACTGTACAGCAACAGATGAGCTACTGTCTTTGACTTTACATCTACAAGGTGGACCAACAATGTAAATCTGTCACACACTAACACCCCACCACCATGTCAGTATCAGTGCAGCGCTCAGAATAATAAGTTCAATTCTTAATAGCACCTAGGACGCTCTACTAATGGGGAGGGGGACCTAACACTTTGAAGAAGAAGAGTAGTGAGCAGTGAAGAGGAAGGTTTCAAGTTGAACTTGCTGGGACAGAAACAAAGACACTGGTACGACCAAGGGTTAGCATATACGTAAATAACAACTGGTGCATCAACACCAACATTATAGGCAGCCATTGCTTTCCTGATCTGGAGTATCTGTTGATCAAAAACAGACCTTTTTACATACTTTGTGAGTTTATCACTCTTATTATTACCACCGTTAATATCCCACTGGATGCGCATGCTATCATAGCATAGAGTTTCCTGCTAAGCACATTTAACTCGGATTAGAACAATTTCAACCATACAGACTTAGAAGTAGTTCTCCCAAAGTTCACCAATAAATTCAATTTCAAAATATTCAAAACTATTCAAACATTAAAAACGGCCACAGGACAACAACAGCCCCTCACATGGGACAGTCAGAACCCTTATCAACACACCATTAAAAAAGAAAGCTTCGTCCACCATCAAAACTGTCAACAAAACTGGTAACAAATTTTACACAAATAAGATCTGTAACTGTAGAACTTTAGCATGTACCTGTAGGGTATACTGACCTGATAAAATGGACACTGAGTGTAGACACAAGGTGCGTCTACTGGTGTAAACTATACATGATAGAATATCAAAAGAGTGCAACTATATAGTAAAAATGACAAAGGGAAAATTTTACTTTACATAACAGACAACTTAGACAAATTAGTCGTAACAGTAGCCTTGAACACAATCCTCTGTGAGTCTGTATTATTACAAAAAGTGCTTACCTAAAATATTGAAATACTTCATTGCCTGCCAGGGCAATTCCTATGTCCACAGCTCTGAAATACAGTCTTTTCATCTCAGAAAACAGCCCCCTTTCAGACAGCTGTTCATAAATGGTGTATGCATGAATAACAGCACTCATGCCCACAACCCTGTGACAGGATTAGAGGTAAAACGTTCATGGTTGTTCAAGTACTGTAGAGGATGTGTTTCTTTCTGCTCTTGCTTTCATAGACAAAACATTTTAGTGCTTTCAGATCAAATAAACAATTACTGCAATTACTCTGCACAATACTTCAGATTTTAGCTCTGACATTTCTAACGATATGAAAAACTGTCTACATTGTTTAGTTTACTGCTGCACTGAAACTGATATTAATTATAATATGAATAAATCCATCCAGTTCATATGTGTAATCACACTGTACTCTGTTTGGATTGGTGAGTATACTATGCCTTCTCATGAATCTGTTTACACACTGAACAGCTGTTTCTCCATCAACTCTATAACTAAATGGACCTAAATCCTGTTTATAAAGATGGTATTAATATAAACTTAAAAGGAGGACAGGACATCTCAACGTATTTGTTGGACCAGGTTGCTGTTGCCATCACTTCATGAAGTCATAGTCAATATGTCAATAATGTGTTAATTGGATGATGCCTACACTATTGTGATATATTAGCGTGCTGCTAGCTAGCCAGTAAAGTATTAGTAAGAGTAGGATCAGTGATTGTAAGCAGAGCTATTATTAGTGGCATCAAGTTTCTGACTCCTGGTGACTATATAGATAGTGTTTCTCCAGAATATGTCTTCTCTTTGGGTCTTCAGATTTCTCTGTGGCTGGTTCATGATTCCTCTGATTGTATCCATCCATCTTTTGTCGGTCATCATCTTCCCCTTTATCTTCAACTCTTCCAAGTATCATGGTTTTTTTTCTTGAATGGATTGGTTGTTCTCATAATATCTCCAAAATAAGATTTAGACACTTAAACCCCTTTGTTACCTTCTGAAAACACTCATCACTGTGGCAGGTTGTGAAATAATATCCACATACACCTCCTCTATGACAGTAAGGTATATACAGTGCAAGAACTGAACTTAACTTGAACTGAGGTTTATTTTAGCCACTTCCTGATCTGCTAATATACCCCAATATTGATATTTGACATTTTATGACCTGAAATTGTCAATATTTATTTTAAGTCTAGTTATTATTATTATTGCTTAAAAAAAAGTTTCTTTAGGGGTGCTCACATGTCCAGTTCCCGCATAATTCAAATGCTAAAATTTCACACACACACACAAAATCATTTTATATTTTATATTATACATATATTTATATGTTAAAAAACAGATTTTTACCTTACAGTCCTTACGAATCTCTCTGGAGCAGTAATGAACAATGTAATCAGTGGACTAAAGCCAATAAAATAAAACTCAGCGGCAAATTCGAAGTGAAGTCTAGAAATACAAATAAACAAACATGATATTACATTTACAGAATAATTTAGCAGATATCACCAAAAACCATAAACGTTCAGGCATTCATAACTGATAAATCATCAGCTCAGTCTGCGGTCACACACACACACACACGCAAACACACACACACACACACACACACACACACACACACACACACACACACACACACACGCACACACACACGCACACACTTCTCTTTCTGGGTCATGGGAGGTACTGGAGCCTATCCCAGCTGTCATTGTGCGAAAGGCTGCAGTCAGACAGTAAAACAGAAACTGAGAAAATACACATATATTAGAAGTGTCTAAATTAATAGCACGTCTTAATAAAAGGATGGCATGCCCACTCCATGTAAGGGGAAATGATTTGACTCAGGTGGAGGAGTTTAAGTATCTTGGAGTCTTGCTCATGAGTGATAGGAAGACAGATCATGAGATTGACCACAGGCTGGGACAGGCGGCAGCAGTAAAGCAGTCACTGTACCGGATTGTAATGTATGACTTAGTTTATGACTAAGAGCCATAAACTCTCTGTTTACCAGTTGGTCTACATCCCGACCCTCACCAATGGTCATGGATTGTGGGTAATGACCAAAAGAATGAGATCGTGAATACAAGCAGCGGAAATTAGTTTTCTTCGCAGGGTGGCGGGCTACGCTCTACTTGATAGGGTGAGGAGCTCAGTCATCTGGGGGGAGCTTGGAGTGGAGCCGCTACTACTCTGCATTGAGAGGAGCCAGTTGAGGTGGTTGGGGCATCTGATCTGGATGCCCCCGAATACCTCCCGATGGGGGTGTACCAGGCATGGGCTACCAGGGCAAAAACCCGGGGTCGTCCTAGGACCTGCTGGAGGGATTATATCTCCAAGTTGGAGTCCCCAAGAATGAACTGGAGGAAGTTGCGGGGGACAGTCATCCCTAACCTAAGTGGTTAATGATGATGATCTTAATAAAATGCAATGTTACAATCACCTCATGGTGATCAGATGAAAATCTATGAATTATCAATCAGTTAATTGGCAATGTCTATGATAATGCATAAAATATGCATACATATTTTGGGTGACACTTTGAGTGGTCCTTTTAGATGAAACAAATACTCAACGGACTCTCGTAACATGTCAAACACATGAGGGTTAGGGTTAGGTTTTGGGTAAGGTTGGGTAAGGTTGGGTTTTTGTAATGGAAGTAACATTAACAACACATCTACTTAATGAAAGAAATTTACTTCAATGTATTAAGATGTTTCACTACTGCTACTTCACTGATATGTTGTTCATATGTTACTGATAATCTGTTAAAAGTGTAGTGAACACCATCTGTTTGAGACAAAGTCTCCCTTGTTTACAAGAACTCCCCACAACTCCAAAACCTAACAGCTTTGGCTCCACAAAGTGAGCTAGAAGCCATAAACAGGGATTAATGCATCACTTTGATAAAGTACCATACAGCCATTTAATTCTAGTGCATTTTGAACACTGATAAATATGTATCCTGAATATTAATTTCTTTTCTTTCCTTTTTTCTTTGTTTGGTTTATTTCTTCATTCATTGGGTAATGTTTGAATGTATTCGTAACCAGCGATACACAGAGATTACATGCAGTGTTGCTTGTGTTTTGTGTCTGTTGTTGTGTTTGTCTTTTATTGTGTGTTTATTGTCAGGAAACATGGGTTAGAACGGTCTCTTATGAAACATACATGAATGTCCTAGCTGTTCTTTCCTTGCTTTTGAAAGTTTAAAAGAATAACCTACATTTTATGCTTGAAATATTTTCCTTTTCCCTTGTATTAAGATGCAACTAAAACAAAGGAGGAAGTGATTCTTGTGGAGGAGCTCATAGATTATGCACCACCAATCAGAGTTGGAAATAATGAATAGCTTATTAACTGTTAGGTGAGAAGAACCCAGGAGTACTCTGGCTCCACCTCTACAGGGTAGGACATACAGCCAGACAAAACCTGCATTCTTCAGCAGTTCTGTGTTCAAAAGTGCAGCTAGCAAATTCTTAAGTTTGCGCTGACCTTGGTCAGAAAGTAAAGAACAAATAATATTAGAACGCTCACAAATCAGAGCAGAAACCTTTGTTCATCTTGTGTACACTGTTAGTTTAAACCACTCTTAGAGAAGGAACGTGAAGAGGTCTTTTACCTGCTCAAGAGAAGGATTTCATTAAGTTTCATCTCGGCCAAAAAAAAGTAGTTAGTAAAGGTAGTGCCCCCAGCCTTGGAACCCTAACTACAACCCGAGCCAGCTAAGCAAGGACTCATCGCAGTTCTGTCGATACAAAGACAGTGGGACTGCACCCAGGGCAAAGCCTCAATCTGCAAGCAGAGTGACCATGTGGGCTGTCCAAGCTCCATCCTCGAGACCCCTCCTACCTAGTTGCTGACTAAGGCTGCATTTTCCTGTACTGCCACTACAGTGGATCCGCCAGAGAAGCAAGACTTGACTTATTTTTTGTAAAGGTATATCCCAGGGATGGTGGTTCACTTTTGTTAGGTATACAAGGACCTTTGCTATATTTATTATAGTCAAGGGTATTTTTAGGTTCACCCTTTATTCTAAGGTATTTCCTTTACATTGTTTGACTTTATATGTATTTCTACATACAGTAGCATATGTCGGGGCACATCTACAGGTATGGGTGTGCAAAGACAATCATTTAGAAGTGGAAGTGGTTTCACATGCACTTTTATAGTCGCTGTTACAGTTCATCTGCTCTGCGGGGGCTCTTTTTGGCTCTCATGCTGTGCTATTGGGGGTATGGCCTGTTCATAATCAGCTCAGACTTGTGCTACTACACTAGCCCTCACTTTGGGTTTAGAGGGCAGTGTTGGGGTTATAGTTGGGTGGGTTTAAGTTTGGGTAGGTTCCCTTTTTTTATTTTTTATTTATTTTATTTATTTCCCTTCCCCCTTTTCCATTCGGTCATCTGGTACTTTTCTCTACTTTCACATTACAACTTTACTCTATAAATAAGCACTATGACTAACTCTAATCAAGATAGGAGTGGTATGAGATTTCTGAGCAGGAATGTGAAGGGGTTAAACAATCCGGTCAAACGCTCTAGGGTACTAACCCATTAAAAAGTTTCAATTTAGATGTAATTTTCTTACAAGAAACACATCTTAGAAATAGTGACCATGCTAAGCTAAAATGCCACTGGGTCGCGGATGTTTTTCATTCAACATTCAACTCCAAGACTAGAGGTGTACCAGTGTTGATTAAGAGAGGGATCCAGTTTATCCCTGATAAAAGTATTACAGATAGGAATCGCAGATTGATTGTTCGCGGCACCTTATGTAATACCGCTGCTTTGTTGGTAAACATTTATGCTCCTAACTTTGATGATCCAAATTTTACGCAAAAGTTATTTAGCTCTATTCCTTCTTTAAACGCTCATCTTTTAATTATGGACGGAGACCTCAAGTGCACAATTGACCCACTCTTAGACAGATTAGACTTCCCAAGCAGTATTAGATTTCATGTCCAATAATAGGTTTGTCAACTTTTGGAGATTTTATAACCTGGGTGCCAAGGTATTTTCCTTTTACTCTCATCCTCACCAAGTGTATTCCCATATTGACTATTTTATTATTGACAGGTCTCTCATTGGTAATGTTGTTTCCTCTGATTATCAGCCTATAGTTATTTCAGATCATGCTCCATTGACAGTAAATATAACATTCTCAAATTATCATAGTTTCCAAACTCCCGGAGGCTTAACATGCTGTTGCTGTCTGACGATGCTTTTAATAATTATATCTCGTTCTCAATTGATGAGTTTATTGCTATTAACAAGAATGACTCCGTTACTTCTTCTGTTTTATGGGAATCTCTTGAAGCCTACCTACGTGGATAAATCATATCATACACAGCATATCTGAACAGATCACATAAACTTAAATTGCAAAATTTGATGAAGGAAATAACTGAGGTTAATAAACTCAATTCAACAAATCCAACACCCGCATTATTGAAACGGCGCCTTGAGTTACGAACTGAATTCGATTCCACCACAACAATTGACGCTGAGCAACTGCTATTGCATACACGTAGTAGTTATTATAAACATGTGGGAAAAACCTTCAAAGCCTTTTGGCCCACCAGCTTAAAAGACAGACTTCATCTCAATCAATTTCCCAAATTAAAAGATTCACTTGGTGCGTTATGCTCTGATTCACCATCTGTAAATGCCATCTTTAAATCCTTTTATTCTACTCTCTACCAATCTGAATCTCTCTCCGTTGATACCGATTTGCTTTCATTTTTTGACCGTCTGGAGTTTCCCTCTGTGAATACTACAGCTATACACATTCTTGATTTGCACTTAGACTTAGAGGAGATTTCTCTCTCGATCAATTCAATGCAAACTAATAAAGCACCTGGTCCTGACGGCTTTCCCGTCAATTTTTTTTAAAGATTTAGGGATAGGTTATCTCCTCTTCTTCTCGGTGTGTATAATGAATCCTTACTATCTGGATCTCTACCTCCTACTTTTATGGAAGCATCCATATCTCTCCTTCTGAAGAAAGATAAGGATCCCACCTCCTGTGCTTCATATAGACCTTTGTCCCTCCTAAATGTGGACTTGAAAATCCTGGCGAAATTACTGGCTTTACGTTTGGAGAACGGTATTCCTGAAATAATTTCTCATGACCAGAATGGCTTTATTAAAGGTCGCCACCTTTTTTAATGTCCGCACCCTTTTAAATACGATTTTTACAGAACATTCCTCCTCTTTTCCAGAAGTCATCGTTTTGTTAGATGCAGAAAAAACATTTGATCTATTTGAAGTTTTGCGTAGATTCAGCTTTGGAGAGACAATTGTTTCTTGGATTAAATTGTTGTATTCTTCCCCCATGGCTAGTGTTCATACCAATTCTGTCCGTTCTACATATTTTCCACTTTCATGCGGGACGCAGCCCATATTCAAAATGTTTTGTGTTTGCTTAATTCCCCAAATTTGCTGTGGGTTTAAATTGAAATTCACTCCCTTTCTTCATCTTCAGTATCTGCACTTCTAGCTTCCTCCATACCTCTCAGGCTTACAGATTTTACCATCAACCCCATAGTCCTCTCTATCCTTCGGATTTGGATTCAATTTAGGCGCCACTTTAAACTTATGTCACCTTCATCATCTTTGCCTATAACCATTTATTCCCATCCACCCTGAACGACACTGCTTTTATTACCTGGCACAGCAGAGGTATTAAATCCCTTCATGATCTTCATAAAGATGGTATTTTTTGTATCTTTGCTCAGTTATCAGCTGAATTCAACCTGCCCCCTTTTCTCTTCTCTTTTTTTGGATTACATCCACCTACCCGTTGGATATCCCTTGGATGACTTTCTGTCTTTAGATCCCTTTCAAAAATTTTGTATATCCAACATCTATTCGAGGCTTATTCATCTGGACCCATGTTCCATGAATAAAATTAAAAGATCTTGGGAATATGAGCCCTAACCGACCAATAGTGGGATTAGGATGTCACCAAGGTGCAGGTAAGTGTACCTTGTGCAAGATTACAACTGATTCAATGTAAAGTATTGTACAGAGTTCACCGATCTAAATCTCGGCTATCGAAATTTTATCCGAACATCACCGAAAAATGTGATAAATGTCATACCTCACTGTGTAATCTGAGCCATATGTAATTTTTTTCTGTCCCGCTTTACGCAAGTTTTGGCTTGCTTACTTTAAAAAATGTCAAAAGTTCTAGGCGTTGACATTAAAATGAACTGTTCTTTAGCAATATTTGGCTTTTCTACAGATTGACCCCTGCTCACCAGTGGACAATTGGACATTTTGGCATTTACATCCTTATTAGCATGGCGTTGCATTTTGTTGTTATGGAAATCTCCAAAACCCCCCTTAATTTCAAGGTGGCTTTGTGATGTCATGCCCTTCCTAAGACTTGACAGGATAAGGTTTATTCTGAGAGGCAATACTGCTGCGTTTTACTCGAAGTGGAACCTCTTCCTTTCTTATTTCAATTCTCTTCAGACCATGCCAGATGACTGCGCCCCCTTTTTTATTAATTAATTTTTTATTATGTAAATTTTTTGTATTTATTTATTTATTTATTTATTTTTTCTCCTCTCTATCCCAATTCTCTAATCATATATTCTCATATTCATTTATTGGGTTAATTGGGCTGTTTGTTTAGTAATGGAAAATTTACTTTGGGGATTTAGGTTATTAGGTGAGTGCCACTAGGGGTAAGGGTAAGGTGAAAGGGAAAACTTAATGGAGGGAGGGTAGCGAGGGAGTGGAAAGGTGGGCGGGAGGGGGAAGAGAAAAAGGGAAAAAAGGGGAGGAGGTAGGAAAAAGTAAAAGATTATAATCCAAATTGGTCCTTTTATTCATTCATTTATATGTTTTTTTTTTCTTTTTTTCTTATGTCATATTTGTGACCAAACAACAGATACTGTTTAGGCCTTTTTTTCTTTCATTGGATTTGTCCTGTTTCTTTGTTTTCCTGATGTCTTGACTCATTCCCTCAATAAAAAAAAGTAATTTCAATGTAGTTGGAGATTTAGCCAATAAATTCCCTTTCTGTTGAAGCATGCTTAGTGTGAGCATGATTAGGTGCTTATATATACAACCCCAATTGCAATGAAGTTGGGACGTTGTGGAAAACATAAATAAGAACAGAATACGATGATTTGCAAATCCTTTTCAACATACATTCAATTGAATACACTACAAAGACAAGATATTTAATGTTCAAACAGATAAACTTTATTGTTTTGTGCAAATATTCACTCATCCCTGCAACACGTTCCAAAGAAGTTGGGACAGGGGCAACAAAAGACTGGGAAAGTTGAGGAATGCTCAAAAAACACCTGTTTGGAACATTCCACAGGTGAGCAGGTTAATTGGAAACAGGTGAGTGTCATGATTGGGTATAAAGGGAGCATCCCTGAAAGGCTCAGTCGTTCACAAGCAAGGATGGGGTGAGGTTCATCACTTTGTGAACAGTATTGTTGAGAACAATGTTTCTCAACATGCAATTGCAATGAATTTAGGGATTTCATCACCTACAGTCCATAATATCATTAAAAGATGCAGAGAATCGGGAGAAATCTCTGCAAGGAAGCAGCAAGGCAGAAAACCAACATTGAATGCCCGTGACCTTCGATCCTTCAGGCGGCACTGCATTAAAAACTGACATCATTCTGTAACGGATATTACCACATGGGCTCAGGAACACTTCAGAAAACCACTGTCAGTGAACACAGTTCGTCGCTCCATCTACAAGTGCAAGTTAAAACTCTGCCATGCAAAGCGAAAGCCATATATCAACAACACCCAGAAACGCTGCTGGCTTCTCTGGGCCCGAGCTCATCTGAGATGGACTGACGCAAAGTGGAAAAGTGTCCTGTGGTCTGACGAGTCCACATTTCAAATTGTTTTTGGAAATCATGGATGTCGTGTCCTCTGGGCCAAAGAGAAAAAGGACTGTCTGGATTGTTATCAGTGCAAAGTTCAAAATCCAGCATCTCTGATGGTGTGGGGGGTGTGTTAGTGCCCATGGCATGAGTAACCTGCACATCTGTGAAGGCACCATTAATGCTGAAAGGTACATACAGGTTTTGGAGCAACATATGCTGCCATCCAAGCAGCATCTTTTTCAGGGACGTCCTGCTTATTTCAGCAAGACAATGCCAAGCCACATTCTGCACGTGTTACAACCGCGTGGCTTCGTAGTAAAAGAGTGCAGGTACTAGTCTGGCCTGCCTGCAGTCTAGACCTTTCTCCCATTGAAAATGTGTGGCTCATTATGAAGCACAAAATATGACAATTGAGACCCCGGACTGTTGAGCAACTGAAGTTGTACAAGAAGCAACAATGGGAAAGAATTCCACCTACAAAGCTTCAACAATTAGTGTCCTCAGTTCCCAAACGCTTATTGAGTGTTGTTAAAAGGAAAGGTGATGTAACACAGTGGTAAACACGCCCCTGTCCCAACTTCTTTGGAACGTGTTGCAGGCATCAAATTCAAAATGAGCGAATAAAAACAATAAAGTTTATCTGTTTGAACATTAAATATCTTGTCTTTGTAGTGTATTAAATTGAATACAGGTTGAAAAGGATTTGCAAATCATCGTATTCTGTTTTTATTCATGTTTTACACAGCGTCCCAACTTCATTGGAATTGGGGTTTTATTTATATATATATATATATATATATATATATATATATATATATATATATATATATATATATATGTGTGTGTGTGTGTTTGTGTGTGTGTGTGTGTGGTATAAAGAGGGTACTACATGGTTATTGTTATTGTTTGGACTGATGACTCAATTACATTGATACTGATATAATCAATAGAAACAGCTGTAGTCATATACCAAGAAATGGCTTTCACCAGTCATAAGGTTTGATTTCTATAAAACGTCTGCCACTAGAGGGAGTCTTCTATTGTTCCCATTAGTCAGGAGTGGACTATCAGTGGAGTAAACTTCAAAACCATGAAAAAGAGCTCAAAATAAAAATAAACCAGAAATCTGACAGATATACTGCCGTTCAAAAATTTTGACTCACTATTCAGAATTATTAATTGCATTAAACCTGTTCGGTTGTAGATACATGTGTACATGTTTCTACTAGGCTAATCTTGTGTAACTTAACAGATTTCAAACAGCTATTAGAACTAGAAAAAATGTAACCAAAGCTAAAGCTACTTTAAAATGAAAAATGCATTAACACCTGATTGAAATCATCAGGTAAACAGTAACAGCTCTTTACCTAAGTGTGTGCAGGGTAAACACAACTTCAGTGTTTTGACTCTCTATCGATCAGGACTGGGAATCAGTGTGTTCATTCATCTGCAGCTAGAGGGGGTAACATGATAGAAAAGTCTGGAAGCCAATCAAAATACTGATGAAGTACATACCTCAAAATATCATTCAGAGTTTCTGATTCCATTAGGGGTTTTAGTGCTTCTTTTAGTTCTTCGTCAAACTTTAGATCCATCAGTTTTCTGTGAATGTAAAATACAGCAATTCAAGTACAACAAACATTATTCTGCATTGTACGCAATCGGCTGTAGTTTAACTACAGTAACGACTTCTGGAGTATTCGGCTTTAAAGCAGGGGTGGGGAACTGAAGGCACAATGTAGTGATTTCTCTGCTCTAGCACGCCAGCTAAATCTGGCAATTAACTGACCAGTTGAATCAGGTGTGCATAAGCAGGAAAATCACAATACTGTGCAGGAGTCCCCTCCATTAAAGGAAAGATTCAGTAAAAAATTAAACCAGATAAAACATTGTTGTCGAGATTCCCCTTCTGTCATTTTAAACTGGAAAGAGACTAACATTGCTAACAAACACTAGAGGTCACTCAAATCATTTCTGTAAAAACATCCCCAAATTCTGACCAGGTCTTCATCAAGGTTGTGCAAAAGGTTGTATAAGGCAGCAGGCATTATTGCCTAAGCTGGCAAACTGCATTTAACTGCACAATGATTTTTTTTTTTTATTTTTTATAGCTCACAGTAAGTCATACAGCAGGCTAAGCATATTGACATGCCTGCACCACCGTAATGAAGGCGTGGACACAGTTTGTTTGATTGAGAGACGTTTGGGTGACGTCATTTACAGAAAATATTTGAGTGACTATTGACTTCTAGTGTTTGTTAGTAGAATTTGCCTCAAAGCTCCAGTTTAAAACTAAAGAAGCACAAATCTGACACTAAGCACGTCTCAGCTGATCGACTACATCTGGTTAAAACCTGTGTGAATTTGATTTTCTGCCATACCAGTCATCACATTTTTTTATCAACTGCTAACTGTCCTTTTAAGATGCCTCCGTCAAACCAACAACAAAATAAACAGTATGCAAATGCACACTGCAGAGTTTCAAAAGCCTAAAGAAGTCATCGACATGGCTATAAATAACTGCCTTGTAGAAACAGAAATACTAAAAGATACAAAAGCATAATGTTATACCTACAGTCCCATAAAATGTAGTAAAATATAGCAAGATAAAATATAGTACTGAAAAAGGGTTCTTGACTCATAACAAACCTTTTTTAGCGCTATATATAGAACCATTTTTAAAAAGGGGTTTTAAAGTACCACATAATAGAGAAGAATCAGTTATACGTTCAAATGGCTCTTTGAGTGTTCCTGGTTCCTGAAAATAATGATTACCTTTACTAAGGAATCCTAGAAGAACCATTTTTTGTATTAAGATTAAGATTAAGTGACCCTTATTAGTACCACACCTCCGCATTTAACCCGTCCATGAAGTAAAACACCACATACACACATAGCTAAGACACACTCTAGGGGACAGTGAGCACACTTGCCCGGAGCGGTGGGCAGCCCTATCCGCAGCGTCCAGGGAGCAGTTGTGATAAAACATGTCTGAAGATTGCCTTGCCAAAAGTATTCGTAACTATCCTAACTAAACTTCGCAGAAGCTCTTAATCATCAAACACACTATAAAATCAGTGTAAAATATATGTTTTTTTTTTCATTCCTCACACTTTTAATGTAATTGTGATTTGAATGCACAGCTCACCTCTTAATGTCTTCATACTTTTCCCCTAACTCAGGAGTATCTGTAGCATTCAGAAAGCTGTCCCAGTAAAAAATAAACACTCTGGAAGTGACACTGTGGAAAGCAGCAGAGGAAATGGCAATGTTACACTGACTTGTTAATGTTGTTCTTCAGTACACAGACATCACAGCACTGCTCAAAGCACGGAGAGAGTGCTAACCACTCAGTTTTAATTTACATGAAGAGACAGTGGCTAATCTGTGTTTACAGCACATCCACAGAGAGCAATCAGAGCTGTGGCTGTTACAGCTCTGAATTCTAATCTGCATGTGTTCTTACAGGCCCTGGATCCTGTTTGTACTTTGTAGAAAGGCAAAACTTCATATTCACCAAACTGTAATTTTATTATAGCAAACTATTATAATTGGATCCAACGTGCTTGAAAATATGAATTAACCAAGAGTGGGATGTAATATACTAAGTATTTCTGTCCAGGACAGGGGTGTTTAAAAGTCAGATTTCACTGCATAGAGCATGTTATTTTTGACCCATCCAAGCCTACAACACATTTTTATAAATGTATTCGTCATCAGTTTTTTTTGCAAATTTGGTAGTTATAGTGCTGTTTTACCACGAAGGCTGAAGTGGACTTTTTAAAAATGTCAAAGCCAACATCTAATGTTTCTTCAATGCATGGAGTAACCACAGGTGAAACATAAATTGACCATGATCGTTTTTCATGCCCGTTTTCTTCATTTTTGTACATCTCCGCTGTCTGTTTTTACCCAGTTATGTTGTCTTCATCAGGCAGACACGCCTGTGGTAAACAGACATATGTTTTATACTAAATGGTACTAAAGGGGTTGGGTTTGGGATTGGTTGGGTATGTGAATCAAGCTTCCAGGTTGATTGCTATTGTTTTGTATGACCATAGGGCAGAAGGGTTGGAATAGATATGGTGGTGACTGAACTGCTGTTAGGAATAATCTATTGCCTGACATGACACTCTGGGACTTTCGTGCATTTGAAAATTGTAGTTACAAAGTTGGCCCACCCACTAATTCATGCTAGTTCATCGAGCAAGCTATGTAAATAAGTTTCTAGGACGAGCAGATGTCATTTTTTTGTTCAGGCAAAAACTTTGTTACCAAATAATTTTATTAACTAGTTAATAAACCAGTTCCGTGTAGTTAGCTAGCCAATGCTGAAACAGGATGAGCTGCTGAATAATCAATATTTATTTGAAGTTGACGCTAATCCTTCTGATAAACAAACTGATACAGCTTAGAATATCCCAGTTAATAATGTTAGAAATGTAATGTAATTGAGCTTTAGTGATGTTTATAAGGTTAACCTTAGCTCATTCTGACAGATCACTTACAGTGTGAACTGCACATCCTCATGGAGAAGTTTGGGGTGTCGGAACACCAGCATGGAGGGAAAACTACCTTTATTACTAGGCCGTCATTGGTTTCCTGTACTCCCCAGCTTCTTATTCAGATTTTTCTATTCCATCTAAAATAGTACAGCAGTAACATTCTGCACCTGGCTTTGTCCATTTACTGGTCTTCCTGCTGCTTCAGTCAACTCCAGCATGTTTTTATTGGTGGTCAGAGGTAAGAAAATTCTCCTGGACTTCTTTTTCAACTTTCAGCCATAATTATTGTTTATTATGTAAGAGCAATAATTCGCAACTATTCCAATAACTGTTAATTTGAATAAGCTGTGAAATATTTAGTCTTTTAGCAAGTTATAGGTGTGATGTATGTGGAGGGGGTGGGGTTAAGAAAAGGGGGAGAGGTTGTGTAGAAGAAGCAGTTGAGAGATGTTATGGTTTTTTCTCTCAGACCTGCAGCACTGAGTAGCCGAAGCTGTTATGTTTTGGGTTTTTTTTTTACATTAAAAGTGGCTCCACTGAACTCAATTAGCGGGTCCTTCACTCTTCTTTGTTTCCTCATCCTCGCTACCTATCACCGACCGTATTAAAGCTGTGTCCTATTTATGTTGTTTGCAGCTTGAAAATGATGTATTTAACATTTCAATATATTGGAATATCTGACAAACAAACGGATAAAATTCTAATTACATTTCTAAGCCCAACTGAAAGCTGAAGTGTCTACTCTGATTTGCACCTGTTTACTACCTGCCTTCCATCAATTACATCAGTTCTTCTGTTGATTGATGTTAGTGGCCATTGATTAACAGTATATAATAGTGTGTTGCTATAATTTTTTCCACATTTCTCATTATTTTTGGCAGGAAGTCATTTAAAATAATTTTATAATTTTAACAATGCTAGTTTTTTCTTTATTTCTTGATTTTTTTAGCTGGTAGTCCACACTAGAAACACTTTCCTGACTGTACTAAACTGAAAATAGCTCATTTAAATTGATGTAAACAAAGAAAGTCATTGGGCCTCAGTCACCAACATTTTTTTCCTTAAATCTTTTCTTAAGCTTTTAAGAAAAGCCTGTCAGATTCACAACATGCTCTGAAATCTCAAAATTATTTACACCTTCTTGCTCTGGAGTGTGCAGAGATTCTGTTCTTATCTAAGAACAAATGGCAAATCAGAAAATACCGGTGAATATCAAAATCGCTGTGAAAACTGCATAAGCAAAAGCTTAAGGATGGTTGGTGAATGAGACCCAAAATTGAGCTCTCCTATACTTTCACAGAGAAAGGACACGTTACATTGATGGATACTTCTGATGAAGAAGCTTACCTCACCATCACAAGAAAATCATCCTTTTCTTTTTCACGCTCAATTCTCTCAAATTCTTTACACTTTTCCCCAACTCCCTTAAAGATGGTTCTCACCCTTGAAGACACAGAGACAGCAATGCATAAAATAAAACTCAGATATTAAAAATGCATTTACAGCTAAAATATCACCACTGACATTTTCTAACATGAATACAGGTCTGAGCTTGGTAGGTAAAGCCTATTCCTTAAACATGTATATTTGATTACCTCATTTTATATAACTTTGTAATTAAATAATATTAATATTATTTTAAAATCCAACAATTGACATGCTAGTTCCTTACCTTTCAGTTACTTTATCAAAATCTATTTTTTTTATTTCTGAAATGACTTCCACACCAAACTTCAGAACCTTCACAATATATGTTTCCACGGTGCTGTTAAAAGCAAAGAAAAAGAGGATGTCAGCTTTGAATTCGTTTCTATTTATGAGAGTAGATGAGAATCACAAAAAACTAAAAAGATAAAATAGAATTATTTGTAACTTTCTAAAAATTATACATTCCCCAAGCTGCACAACACAGCCAGTCACTCATCAGCATTAAGATTGCTTTGCATTTGAAATAATGGTAACAAAAAGATGTTTTTCCCAGTGTATACTGTTAATTTACATTACAGTGCTTTTCTGGCACGGATCGGCTAAAGATTTCTAATAATGATATTTGTTGTTGCTTTTTAAATTTGGTCAAAATTTCTTATTAAATGGACCAATAAAATTCTGTCCCTCTGTGCTTTTGTGGCCAACTTTTGTGATTGTCGTGGACTAAAATGCCTGATTTTGCAGAGGCATTTCTCACAATTTACTGTTATTTTTGTGTGTGTGTGTGGTTGCAGTGTGAAATTTGTGAGGATTATGAATCTGATATTTATTTAATTTAATTTGAATATAGTGTAATTAGCTTCTGTCAAAACAAATAGTAATTTCAGTGCACTTGTTAGCCCTGTCTTTGGCAGAAATGCGTGTTGGTAAACAGTAATGCTTGTTAGTAAATGTGATCATGGCTTCACACTCGCAAGACTTCTGCCTTCATGTGGCCAAGAACTACTTACTTTGACAGGAAGGAATTGTTTCTCAATGCAAGGAAAGAGTACTAACTGCTCAGTTTTACATTGTGAGATGAAACAAATTTGGTAAGCAGCGGCAAACAGCTATGAAAAACTTGAAATACTAATGAATGACTTCAGAAATCTAGTATAGATTTAGGTTAATCCACTACCTATATTACTACAAATGGTTTACAATTACTGGCTGTAGCTCATCTGTTGCCATAAAATTTACTACCACCCCTCTATCCTGAGCAACAATAGAAAGAAACCACCAAAGCACAACTGATTACTTGATATTTGGGGGTGGACTATTTGCAGCACAGTAATACTCAAGACAGTGGCATAACACTGTATGCTGTTTATTTTGTTTATTAAGTTTATTTTGGGCACAGCAGTGTTGCTTTAGTTGTTTTAAATCTTAATGTCACCGCTGGATTGAGAATAGTCTCAGAACCAAACGTCTAGCCAACCACAGTCCTGTGGTCAGCAAATGACCACTGATGAAGAGCTAAAACATGACTGGCATAAATTGCCAGTACATACTACAAATAACAGTACAGTAATAGCATGCTCATAGTGTTCAAATAGAGAAAAAACAGTAAAGACTAAACATGCATTCATACCTAGTTGACAGCAGGTAACAGAGAAACTCCAGTGGTTCACTTTCAATCGATGGAGCACCAGGAAGGTAGTTTGAAACCAAATTGCTATAAAATACAAAATACAAAAGAGATCAATGTGATGTTGCTGGAAAAACATACCACAACCTACTGTTAAAATATTTGGCCTTTTATTGTGAACTATATTAAGAAAATCATGCATACCCCCAGATCTCATTGACTTTGGCTCTTTCAATGGTCCCTTTGAACATGTTTACAACTCTGCAGAAGTTCAGTAGCAGAATGGTTAGCATGAGCATCCATTTTGTGAAATACAATACATTTCTGTAAATCTAAATCCTTTCTCCAAACACCAAACACTAATTTCAAACAGTATGCAGATCAAAGTTGCATTGTTAATTATGATTAAGGTGAGAAATAATTAAAATGAGTATATTTGATTTAGGTGAGGGGCAGACCAAAATGTAGTTTTGTAGACCAAGATTAATCCTAAACTTCAGTTCAAAATGTTTCGTACTGGGGAATCATTTTATGACATTAAATTGTAATTCAGGACTGGCTTAATGCATGCACATGAAACTAACTAATGTTGCACCTGATCTGTATATGTGAAGCTTAGTTGATTATTAATTATAACATAAGACTTAAACAGTGAGGTCTGTAACATGCATACTTGCAGATATATTATAAGAATTCAGAGCTTACGGGAGATACAGTTGAACATTCTGCTCCATTATTACTGTATGGAATATTTTTTTGACATCATCTTTGTAGTGCAGGACCAGTCTTCGAACAGTGCTGTGAGATACAGAATGAAAAACTAATCACATAAATGTTTCTTCGTCTGAATAGTTAAAATTTACACTAGTTTGTTTTGCACAGATCATTCATTTCTGTGAACTTCTAGATTAGGGCCCAGTTTCCCAGAAGCATCTTTGTGTTAAGATGGTTGGTATAATTTCAGGGGTAACACCTCTGCCTTCTAAGCTGTATTTTGGGGTTCCATCCCCCATCTAGGCAAGCACCCTACACTATACCAATAAGAGTCCTTGGACAAGACACCTAAAACTACCTTTGCCTTGTTGCTGCCTTAGAATCCAGTGAGTCAGCCTGAAGATGGTCTTTAGACAGTTGAATGCTCAGGCCAAAGCTCTATGGTCTGTGAAGACCACAAACAGGTAATGACGCCATTTCTCTAAGGCCCAAACCGCTGTCATGCACTCCTTCTCTGACATAGAGTAGTTGAGCCCTGCCCCACGGAATTCTCTGGAGGCATATGCAATCACTCTCTCTCTCTCAGAAGTCTCCTGGGTCAGAATTGCTCCTACACTCTCAGAAAAAAAGGTATGACACTGTCACTGGGGCAGTACCCCTCTTGTCACTGTGGTGGTACCATCAGGGGTACCTTTAGTCATGGAACATAACTGTACCAGAATCCACTGAAATTATATTTTATAAGATGTATTGATTCCACACACCCCGTCTCGTCTCCAGGTTTTATATTAAATGGTTCTGTTTTAAAAAATGAGTTTATAAAAAGATACAAATATCTACTTTTCCACTGGGAAATACTTATGTAATTTACACAGTTGGACTTTAACCCCACTGCTGTACCTTCGAGGGAACGCTTACACTGTTTGTACCTTTATGAATGAATCACGTACCTGCATGGTACCTTTATTTCTAACAGTGTAGCCCCACATTACTGGCATCAGTATGTACCTTACATCAGGCTGGGCCAGAACAGGATGAGTTTTTAATGAAAATTGAGAGATGAATGTGTGATACCATCCTACATAGCCCAAGAACCTTTACAAGGCCTTGATATCTTATGGGACTGGATAATTAGTCATGGCCCTGGTTTTTTCACCAGTCTCCAACCCCCTTCCTTTGACAATATGTCCCTAAAAATTAAGCTGTGTTTGCAAGAAATTGAGACTATGCAATATGACACTGCAATGTTACCCCTGTTTCTTGAACGTTACCTGCTTTTTAAACCAAAAAGCACAGATTTAAAATGGTAGAGGCCTACAGGTGTAATGAAGGCTGTCTTGGCCTTGCTCCTTGGATCCACTGCTATTTGCAAATAGCCAGACTTCAAATCTACAGAACTAAAACACCCTTATCCATGGAAAGATTCCAGGATGTCATAAATCAATTTCATTGGTTATGCATCTTTGGATGTCCAGGAATTCATTTTTTTGTAATCTACCTAGAAGCAGTAGGATCCATCCAGTTTTCTCACCAGCACCAGAGGCGAAGCCAAGCAGACTCAAATGGCTCTATGATGTTTTCTTCACATGCTTCTCTATGATGTTTTAGAAATGAGATCTCAACAGAGCTTCATGGGCCTCATGGGTTTCAGAATGGAAAAAAAGAATGGAAAGCAAGACCTCTTCTGGATTCACTGAGTATGCTCTCCTAAATTAAGCTGGACTTGAGCTTTTGTTAAAAATCGAGAGCCAGAATGAGAAGAAAGCCTAGGTTGCTCGCTGATACAATGTAGGTCTCCAAGGTCCATACCGCACCATGCCACGTGTAAGCCAGTTGTGTCTACCTTTTGGCTCGGTGTTATTTGCCATCTCTCAACACAAAGGTCAGAGGAGCCCTTCTACTCAGATTTTCTCCAACCTATCTTTTGCCACAGACTCTTCTGTATCAATGTGTAGATGCAATCCATATCCAGTATGGCTTCTCCTTGGAGTACCCGTGTTTCAATACACATAGGGACTTCCTCCATGTTCCAGATTGGCATTATTAGAGTTTTTGCTATTCTGTTACGTTTTAGTCTTGTCACTTGAAGCCTGGCTATTCACTCTTGCCCAGTAGTCCTTCCTTGCAGCCCAGTCATGTTCCATCATGGACCCAACTTTAATGAGTTGTTCCTTAGTGTGGACTGTCCCTCTTCATGATATGTTCATGATATGTCTGACCAATTCAACTTCTGAGATTTCAGGCTTTCATTTTAAGCACAATGCCTTATGAGCAAAGTCTCTTATGCTTTAGCCAGGGGCCTGGACACTAATAAGCAGCTGCTCCTCCACTTCTGACAAGTAATCAGAGGGCAACAAGGCTGACAAAAAGAAGTGCTTAAATTCAGTCCAGTTATGAATCTTTGTATTTTGCCATCCACCAGCTCTTTGCAGATTGCTTTAGGGATGTCAAAACAGTAGCTATGAATTCAGCATCGGAAAAGGACCTTAGAGATAAAAAGGTTTTCGCAATGCTTATTTGGAGCACAGCAGGTTGGAAAATCTAAGCGAACAGGAGGCTTAGCAAAAAAGTAGGGTGATATGGTCAACTTGGCCCGATACTTCATGCTACAGCATCTCGACAGTCCTGGAACTTATGCTAGAGTTCTGTTTCTGGAATTCAGCTCAGCATTCAACAGCAGAGTGCCAGAGCTGCCGCAGGTCAAACTGTCTTAGCTGTCTATGCCAGATCCCGTCTGCCAGTGGATCATGGACTTCCTGACAAATAGGAAACAGCAGTTGAGGCTAGGAAAACACATCAGACCCTCTTGACTGTGTGCTCTCATCCCTTTTATTTAATCTCTATACCAATGACTTTGTCTCTATGGAACAAGCTGTGAAGATCCTGAAGTTTGCATACGGCACTACAGTGATGGGCCTCACAGCCAACAGTGATGAGACTGACTACAGAAAGGAAGTTGAACAGCTGGTCTCCTGGTGTGGCAGCAACCACCTGCTGCTGAACATGCAAAAGACTGTAGAGATGGTGGTGGACTTCAGGCGTAACCCTCTCTCCCAACCCCCCCAAGCATCAATGGCTCCATGGTTTTCACTGTGAGGTCACTCAGGCTCCCGGGCACCACCATATCCAGGGACCTGTGCCAAAGGCCTCAGGAGAAAAGGTTTTTCCTGAGATAGCCGAAGAAACTAAACCTGCCGCAGAGCCTGATGATTTAATTCTACGCAGCAATCATCCTCACATAAATTATAGCCATCTTGTTTGATTGCTCCACAAGAAAGAGCCAAACTCCTCTGCATAATCAGGATAGCAGAGCGGATCATTGGATGTAGTCAGTCAATGCTTCAGGACATCCACAACAGTAGAGTGATGAAGCATGCTGGCAAAATAACAGCTGACCCCTCTCATCCTGGACATCACTTCTCCAAGCCACTTCCCTCTAGCAGAAAATGTAGGGCCATCAAATCCAGCGCAACAAGACAGCTTTTTCTCTAGTGCGCTCCTTAACCACCTCACACTTTAAATTTAAACTAAACCAAAAAAAAATGCCTTACTGTATTACAGTAACTCCTCTGTAACCTTTCTGGTTTCTAAAAATTCTAGAAATGAACCATTTCTAGTCAGATCTACTATGCATATATTCCAACCTTCTCTTTAGCTCCTCTCCATGGCTCTTTTGTATTCATTATTCTGTTCTTATTCTATTCATTGTTTTGTATCATTTTTTACCTTTAGTTAAATACTCATCAACAGTCTGTGTGCATGTCTGGACTGTTCAGTATGTTACGTTAGATATGTGTGAGACAAATTCATTGGTGAAAAAAGTGACTCTGAATATTACATTTATGTGATCATATGTACCATCCATCCATCCAGGCTTAGCCATTCTACTCCCTATAAAGTCATCTCAAAAACACATACACACACACACACACACACACACACACACACACACACACACACACACACACACACACACACACACACACACACACACACACACACACAATCATTATAATTAAGTAACATCACTTCCAAATAGGAAAGTCAGCAGTGTTAAACTATAATTGAACTAACAATGAACAGGTTGGACTCACCGTGCTGCTACAATTAAATCGTCCTGCACTCCTTTACCTCTTTCCTCTACACTGATACTGTTGGCTGTCTCTCTGAAGGAATTCCAGTTGTCCTGGATTGCAATTCTGTAGAAGAAATGAATGAAAGGTGTCATTTCACAGGGGTGATTTTACTCATAGTCCACTTAAAGCAGTCAGATGTTGGTTCAGTCTTGCTGACTTCTACCTGTTTGTTCTCAGCATGTCTTCTTTCACCAGTTTCTCAGTGGCCTCTTTGACTTTGTCCAAACAGTTCAGAAATATTTGGACCCCAACCTCCAGCATTCGATCAATGTTCTCATACTCTTTCTCTGATATCTTAAAACTCTCCGCTCCTTGAGAAAGAGAAATTCAAATATAAACATTTCTTTCAGTTGCAACACAAACTCCTATTCTAAAAGTAAAGATACCCTTTGTAACATTAGTGTATGGATCAACACACTTAATAGATTATTTCTCATTTTACTTTTATACCAGTTGGAACAAACACTTTTAAGTCAGAACTGCTACTGCTAACTGCTTTAAGTCTAAACTTACCAGAAGTCAACAGTCCTGCTAGGGTCAATATGACCCAAAGCTTGTCCATACTGAAATATCTGGCAGGAACACAGATTTAAGAGCAGAAAATCATATATAGCAAACTGATTTTTAACACAGTACTGTTTGGGGTTAGATACAATTTAGCTGTCCTATCTCAAACACATACTGGTCAGACTAAGGGGTCAGCTCTTATAGTCAGGTCTGGACATGTAAATAGGTCACTGATAAGAATTCACAACAAGCTTTTCTGAAATGGTCAGCAGATTTCATTACTAGAGGACTTGAACCAGAGGACAAAAGTAAAAGAGCTGCAAATACAGTTCTGTCAATAACACAACACACCATGACAGTAGAACTGTATAATGACCATTTGAGGACATTTATTTTCAAAAATTGCAGTCTGTGAATTTTAATATAAATTTAACTTTTTTGTTTGTTTTGCTGTTTTATAACAACGTCTCATATCGTACACAAGAACAAATTAGGTCATGTGATTTCTCTCTAGCTAAATTTGCAACCAAAGTGTTTTTTTTAATGAAAAACAGTTTAATGCTTCTAAAAGTTTGGTATTGTATCCATGCAATCACTGAATGTTCTACTTTGGTTCTGTTTGACTTAGCCGTGTATCAACCCAATGTTACGTACTTTCTGATTTAGATTACTGCCTGAACCTTTTGTACTTTCACTTCTCCGATCTGATCTGTGCTTGGATATCTCTGCCAGGACTACAACTTCGATTTGTGTTTTGCCCTTCTTGGATTTATCTGTCTTGTTGTCTATTAAACCCTCTTATCTTCTTATCTGCAAGCATCTGGTACTCTGTTGCCACGTCACATATTGATGAACCGAAACTTATGCAGTTACAGTTTTCTGCATAAAATAATGTCATTATGCACAACATTTTTAGTACAAAAAGTCAGTCTGATAGAATCAAGCTGCTAGCAGCAAGTATTCCAAACATTTTTAAATGCGTTTTCATTTTTGGAAACAGTGCTTGTTCCATTTACTGGCAAAATTGGACTCTCACTGAAAGATTCTGTTTACTTAGATGAAGCCTTGACCTGTTCCAAAAAGCACTACCCTGTACAAATATTTACATTTTGTAAACATGAGCAAAACAGGCTGTAAGACGTTCTTTTCTGCTCATACTTGTGATCTTTATTTCACCATATTAACAAAAATCTAACCTTCATATGAAGTTCAGTGACTGGAACCTAAGTCTTATCATTACATTTTTTTCTTCCTCAAATCTTTGTGTCACGCAATTGTTGACATCCCTAGAAACTGAGTAAAATCAGATTCCGATTTTATGTTTTAAAGTTCACCTGAGCGATTAAGAACACTTTACTTATGTGGTCAGACATGACTTCCTTTTTTACTGGGGTATAAATATGAAATGAACAAGTATTACTTTCACAAGGTCAGAACACGGAGATCTCTCACAGGCAGAATATCCACAGGGAAATAGCAAAAGAGTAAACGGTAAACAGGTCATAAACAACAAGGCATAGAAACAAGGGAAACGCTCAGTATGTCGTAAAACGAAACAATACTTCACAATGAACCTGTGTTACGCCCAGGCTTATAAGCTAAAGCTAATAGCTAAACCCAGGTGAACCAGATTAGTATTCCGGAGAGTGAGATCTGTGATTGGAGCGTGCAGGCAGTTCAGAGTTGATGTGACATGTGACTTCCTGGAGGAGTCTGGGGGATGGAGTCCAAGGAATACGTGACATTAGCTAGCTAATTGCAGGAAGCACGGCAGATGTCCGGTCTGCCATGAATGCAAAAAAGAGTGAAGGTTTGTTGCTACCAGTTACTTACAAATTGAAATAAATCAGTCAAACAGGCTATTAGCAGTTTTTGTTTGGTTAATTTTTTTTTGTTTTGTTATGTTTATGTTTCCTCTCCATGGATCACCACCTTATCGTGGTGGAGGGGTTTGCATGCTTGAATGATCTTAGGAGCTATGTTGTCTGGAGCAAAAACTCCTGGTAGGGTCTCCCAGGGCAAACTGGTCCTAGGTGACAGGTCAGACAAAGTGTGATCCATAATTACCCTTATGAAAATAAAAATAAAACAGGACTTGTGTACCCTAGCCGGATCAGGGTTACTAGGACCCCACCCTGGAGCCAGGCCTGGGGGAGGGGCTCGCCAGTGAGCGTCTGGTGGCTGGGCCGAAGCCCAAAGGAGCTACACAAGTCCCCCCCACCGACCCACCACCGATGGGAGGGGCAGTAGTAGGGGTTTGGTGCTTTGTGGATCGGGCAGTGTCCAAAGGCATGGGCCTTGGCGTTCTGATCCTTGGTTGCTGAAACTGGCTTTTGGAACTTGGAATGTTACCTCACTGGTGGGGAAGGAGCCTGAGTTGGTGCACGAGGTTGAGAGACACCAGCTAGATATAGTTGGGCTCACCTCAACACATCTTGGTCTCTGGGTCCAAGCTCCTTGAGAGGGGCTGGACTTTATTCTCTTCTGGAGTTGCCCATGGTGAGAGGCACCGGGCAGGTGTGGGCTTTCTCATAGCCCCTTGACTTGGTGCCTGTATGTTGGGGTTTTCTCCAGTAGACGAGAGGGTAGCTTCCCTACGCCTTCGCGTTGGGGAACGAGTCCTGACTATTGTCTGTGCTTATGCACCGAACAGCAGTTCAGAGTACCCAGCCTTCTTAGAGTCCTTGGGAAGTGTTTTGGACTGTAAACTGATCACCACCTGGTGGTGAATTGGATCAGGTGGTGGGGTAAGATGCTGGTCAGACCAGGCAAAACCCAAACGTATAGTGAGAGTTTGCTGGGAACGTCTGGCAGAAGAACCTGTCAGATTGATCTTCAACTCACATCTCCGTCAGAACTTTGACCAGATATCGGGGGAGGTGGGGGACATTGACTCAGAATGGGCCATGTTCCGCTCCTCCATTGTTGAAGCAGCTGACTGTAGCTGTGGCCGCAAGGTAGTTGGTGCCTGTTGGGGCAGTAATCCTCGAACCCGGTGGTGAACCCCAGGTGAGAGATACCGTCAAGCTGAAGAAAGAGTCCTACCAGGCATGGTTGGTCTGTGGGACACCAGAGGCAGCTGGCAGGTATCTACAGGCTAATCGATCTGTGGCTTCAGTCGACGCCAAGGTAAAAACCCGTGTATGGGAGGAGTTTGGTGAGGCCTTGGAAAGTGACTTTAAGTTGGCTCCGAAAAGATTCTGGCAAACCATCAGGCGACTCAGAAGGGGAAAGCAGTGTGCCACTAGCACTGTATATAGTGGAGATGGTGTGCTGCTGACTTCGACTGAAGACGTCATTGGGCGGTGGAAGGAATACTTTGAGGACCTTCTCAATCCCACTGACATGTTCTACAGTGAGGAGGCAGAGTCTGGAGAAATGGGAATAAGCTTGTCCATTACTGAGGCCAAAGTCGCTAAGGTAGTTAAAAAGCTCCTTGGTGGCAAGGCTCCAGAGGTGGATGAGATCTATCCGGAGCTCCTCAAAGCTCTGGATGTTGTGGGGCTGTCTTGGCTGACACGCCTTTTCAACATTCCGTGGACATCGGGGGCGGTGCCACTGGATTGGCAGACTGGGGTGTTGGTGCCTCTTTTTAAAAAAGGCGACTGGAGGGTGTGTTCCAACTACAGGAGAATCACACTCCTCAGCCTCCCTGGTAAGGTCTATGCAGGGGTACTGGAGAAGAGAGTCTGGCTTATAGTCGAACCTCAGATTCAGGAGGAGCAGTGCGGGTTCCGCCCTGGTTGTGGAACACTGGACCAACTCTTCACCCTCTCCAGGATTCTGGAGGGTTCATGGGAGTTTGCCCAACCAGTCCACATGTGCTTTGTGGATTTGAAGAAAGCATTTGACTGTGTTCCTCAGGGTATTCTGTAGGAGGTGCTTCGGGAGTACAGGGTACATGACTCTTTGCTATGAGCCATTCAGGCCATGTACAAACAAAGCAGGAGTTTGGTTCGCATGGCCGGCAGTAAGTCAGACCTGTTCCCAGTGAGAGTTGGACTCCATCAGGGCTGCCCTTTGTCACCGATTTTATTCATAATTTTTATGGATAGAATTTCTAGGCACAGTCAGGGGATGGAGGGCATCCAGTTTGGTGACCTCAAGGTCACATCACTGCTGTTTGCAGATGATGTGGTCCTATTGGGGACATCAGGCCGTGAACTTCAGCTTTCGCTGGATCGGTTTGCAGCCGAGTTTGAAGCGGCCGGGATGAGAATCAGTACCTCCAAATCCGAGGCCATGGTTCTCACACAGAAAAGGGTGGAGAGCCCTCTCTGGGTTGGGGATAAGCTCTTGCCTCAAGTGGGAGGAGTTTAAGTATCTCGGGGTCTTGTTTACGAGTGATGATAAAAGGGAGTGGGAGATTGACAGGCAGATTGGTGCTGCATCAGCAGTGATGTGGGCTCTTTACCAGTCTGTTGTGGTAAAGAAAGAGCTGAGCCATAAGACAAGGCTCTCAATTTACTGGTCGATCTACGTTCCCACCCTCACCTATGGTCATGAGCTTTGGGTAATGACCAAAAGAATGAGATCGTGAATACAAGCGGCCGAAATGAGTTTCCTCCACAGGGTGTCTGGACTCTCCCTTAGAGATATGGTCAGACGTTCGGTCATCCGGGAGGGACTCAAAGTAGAGTCGCTGCTTCTCCATGTCAAGAGCAGCTAGCTGAGGTGGTTCGGGCATCTGGTTAGGATGCCTCCTGGACGCCTCCCTCGGGAGGTGTCACAGGCAAGTCCACCCGGGAGGAGACCCCTAGGAAGACCCAGGACACGCTGGCATGACTATATTGCCCAGATGGCCTGGGAGCACCTCGGAATCCCCCCCGGGACCTATTGGAAGTGGCTGGGGAAAGGGAGGTCTGGGCCTCATTGCTTAGGATGGTACCATCATGACCCAAACCCCAGAGAAGTGGAAGAAAATGGATGGATGGATGGATGGATGGATGGATGTTATGTTTGTGGTTTGCTTTTTGCTTTATTTATTTTTTAAGATCAGTTAAAGTTAAATAACTGATCATCAAACTGCAAAGAATCATTTGTAAAATGTAAGACATTTTTTCTGTGAACTTACAGTTAGATGTTTGATAAACATCATATCTTAAGGCAGTCCTTTTTATTTTATAAGTAAAGCAGAATAAAAAACCACCTACAGTAAAAGGTACTGGGTAGTTTTTTATAGTTTTTGTGGTACTGTGCATTACATACAAGAGTGGAGGGAGGTGCACACAGGTGGATTATATCTTTAGCAGGAGATGCCACCTAAAGGAGATTGGAGATTGTAAAGTGGTGCCAGGGGAAAGTGTAGCAAGGCAGCATAGGGTGGTTGTCTGTAGAATGAGATTAGAAACAAAGAAGAGGAAGAGAGTGAAGACAGAGCCAAATATTAGATGGTGGAAGCTGAAGGAGGAGGATGGTTGCAGGCAGTTCAGGGAAAAATTGCAACAGGCCCTTGGGGACAGTAAGGAGCTACCTGAGGACTGGGAAAATACAGCTAAGGTGATGAGAGAAACTGGCAAGAATGTGTTGGGTGTTTCGTCTGGTCAGAGGAAAGAAGACAAGGAAAGTTGGTGTTGGAATGAGGAAGTCCAGGAGAGTATTCAGAAGAAGAATGCAGCTAAGAAAAAGTGGGATTACCAGAGAGATGAAGGAAGTAGGCAGGAGTACTGTGAGGCTAGTCACATAGCGAAAAGAATGGTGGCAAAGGCAAAGGCTCAGACCTATGATGAGCTGTATGAGAGGCTGGACAGTAAAGAAGGAGTAAAGGACTTGTTTCATTTGGCTAAACAGAGAGATAGAGCTGGAAAGGACGTACAGCAGGTTAGGCTGATAAAGGATAGAGAGGAGAATGTACTAGTGAGTGAACAGAGAGTGTTGAGTAGATGGAAGGAGTACTTTGAACAACTAATGAATGAGAAAAACGAGAGAGAGAGGAGGACAAAGGGGGGAGAGATAGTGGATCAGGAAGTGCAGAGAATTTTTAAGGTGGAAGTGAGGGCAGCTTTAAAAAGGATGAAGAATGGAAAGGCAGTTGGTCCAGATGACATACCTGTGGAGGCTGAGCTGGAGGTGGCGGAGATGAAGATGCTGAGATTTTCATTGTGAGTGACAAGGATGGACAAGATTAGAAATAAGCAAATCAGAGGGACAGTGAAGGTGGAGCAGTTAGGAGATAAAGCCAGAGAGGCCAGGTTGAGATGGTTTGGACATGTGTTGAGTCGCAGTAGTGGATATATTGGTCAAAGAATGTTGGAGATGGAGCTGCCGGGTAGAATTAACTTAGTAATTAAATCAGTGAAGCCATGCCCTACAAAAAGCAACCTAGCTAGACAGGCTAACACTGTAAAATTAGACCTCTGCATTTAACCCATCTGTGCAGTGAAACACCCACATACATAGACACTGAAAACACACACTAGGGGCAGTGAGCACACTTGCCCAGAGCGGTGGGCAGCCCTATCCACGGCACCTGGGGAGCAAATCAGAGTTAAGTGCCTTGCTCAAGGGTACTTTAGTCATGTACTGTCAGCTGAGGGGATCGAACCGCCGGCCTTCCGGTCACAGGGCTGGTTCCCTAACCTCCAGCCACAACTGCCTCTAACTAAAGTTAGCTAGCAATCTGTTAAACTAATTACATGGCTAGCTTGTTTGGGCTTAAAGGAATAAAGGAACACTTGCCATAGCCAAAATCATGGCCTCACCCATGTCTCCTTCGGCAAAATGCTACAATATGTATCTGGCGCCTCTAAGTATTGCAAAATGGAGTGTAAGCATAATGACAGCATCCTCAGCAGAACTATATGCAAACTGGTATGTATCTATCCCAACACTGGAGAGATGACAACAAATCAGTCTTTCAGGAACTTTCAATGACAAAATCTATGCTTGTCTGTCTTCTGTGGCCTGTAGGTGGAGCTATTTAGCAGAGGGAGGAAGTTCGAAAGCATTAGCTGCTTTTGAGATGTGCAAACACACACAGCTGCCTTAGTCTCACGAGGTTTGAGTCTCTTTATGGTGTGAAACTCAGATTTGCATAAACAGAACAGATTAGAACACTGTAGAGTTTGTGTTTCTGCAGCGCTACAGAATATTTCAAATCAGTTAATACAGCATCAGTAATGGTTCATCTAAAAACACTGATCTCATTCAAGAAGTGGTTTATAATTTCATTCCAACGCAAATAATGACCACCACTGTCTACATCATTAAAATAAAGAGCTCTCAATACAGTTTTGATTCAAAAAGCTTTATTTTGAAATCATATAGTAAAGCACATCATTCAGGCACTGAATAAGATTTTGAACTGATAACAACAAAATTTGAAATGGAGCTGAAAAACTGTTGAGCAGCTCATCAGCAGAAACACTAGCACTGCTGTGTGGTCAGGCTCTGGGTGACTGGGCTTTGACTGCCCTGTCTGGCCTCACAGCTCACTGCCTGTATGTTCTTCCACTGCTGCTCAGTGAGGCTCAGGGTGCTGCTCCAGCTGTAGAGGCCGTGTCCCTTCTCCAGCACGCCCCCACTCACACTCACACCTGACGTCTGGCTGATACCGTCCACCTTCCAGCTCAGCGTCCAGTCTGAGGGGAAGCCCTTGTTGGCCAAACACACCAGTGTAGCCTTCCCCTGCTGCAGCTCCACAGTGGAGGGGGGCAACACTGTGAGGGTGGGCCGAGCATCACCTGCAGAGGGAGAGAGAGAGCGAGAGAGAGAGAGATGATAGTCAGGAGTTTCTGTTGTCTGAAATAGTCATATTCAGTTCTATCAGTCATTCTGAGACTCTTTCACTTCCCTTTAACAGACTTTATGTTCATAAAGCAGAACTGAGAGCAGCAGATCATTCAAACACATTTCACCATTTATAGTAAACAATCAACATGTTTTTTTTTCTGTTTTATTTCTTATTTATCAATACGACTGTAGTAATTTAATAAGTAAACAAAATTAAAGACCTATTTTAATTTATTTAAGTTTACATATACAGAACAAGTTAAAATTCTGGAAAATTGTGGAAAATTAAATGTAATTTTTTTTGCTACTGACAAACTAATGAAAAAAAAAACATACAAAAGTTTAGACACCTCTGGTCGTATTACATGTTTTATTGATTTTCTAAGTGAAATCAAGTTCACATATTAAAACAATAAAACACATTATTTCAGAAAACAAACTTATAAACATTTTATTGCTCAATTACTGCATTTATTTATTTATGAAACAAAATAAAACGTTAAATTTGGTTTTTATACATTATTTTTTGCCAATATGTTCAATGTAGCAAATGAAATAAATATAGAAGCAAGTTAAGAGTTTCCAGAAGTTTACTATACTTAAGTTTCTTCCCTGTAGAGGACGTGTTTACTCATTTCACATTAGAAAATACACAAAACCATGTAATCTGGCCAGAGATATTCAAATATTCACATACAGCTGTACATTTTATGACTTAGTATTGAATTACAGAGTAAAAATACTAATATTAACTGAAAAATATCTACAAGTACAGCTTTTGTGTGTTATTTAATAACACAAAACAAAGAGGATTTTAACTGAAATTCATTATGCGTTTAATTAAACACTGATCAGCGGTTCTTTGAACTGTGTGTAAATGGTCTACAAATTAAATGCAGCATACCTTCACTCAAAAATGATTAAACAGCTAAATTCATTTATTTTAAGCCATTGACAAAATTTCCATATTACATTTTGTTCTTGTTCCAAACTGAACAGTATAATAAAATGAAAATGACTTACTTCCAACAGAGAGTCGAGTTCCTCCACCAAAAGTCCTCCACAGTGATACAACCTCATTCAGCATCTGTACAAAAACCTCCTGCACTAAAGCTGCACTGTTTAACTAGAACAACTCAAACCTGCTGCACACAATGATCTACTTTATGATTTATAGCAGCTTCATTAACCAGAAAACCCAAACACATCACAGATGATGTTTCCATTATATATTTATAGCTGTTTATATGATATTAAGTGTCTTCTTGAGGAAAAAGAAATGCTTCTTCTTCCATTTACCCAAAACTTCCTTCTTGCTAATTCTCACATTGGTTATAACAATAAATGACAGTGTGTTTTAATTCTGTACTTTCAGAAGAAGAAGACGACAAACAAAGACTAGACTGTTTATCAGCTGAAATTACCAGTCCTATATTTCAACCTACCACTCTGACTTTTCCTACTGTAAATTTGCCAATGTAATTTTAAATATTATTTCTTTAGTAACTTGAAATTTTAGTCACATTCTTCATTTAGTTCCATCACTGGGTTTGATGCTCCTCCAAAAATGCAGGAATTAATCCACTGACTCACCATCCAAAAACCTCTAGATTCTGACAAATGCAACAAACTGAACTCTGCTGTGAAGTTAAGGTTTTTATAAGGTAATTATATTTTAGTGATAAGTAATATAAATTGTCCTATTTTTACACACAGACACAATTCACTAGAGGTCATATTTAAAAACAGCCAAAGAAAATTTGGGCACAATGATTTTCATTCATCTTTTCACACATTGCATTGCTCTAATCCAGTTAAACAGTTCTAACAATGTGCTGAATCGTGCTGTTGGTCATTGTTCTTAAAGTACTGATGATATTCAAGATTGTGTTTATTTGTTCTTTATTTGTTAGTTGTTGATTTCTTTACTTGTAGGTTTAGTGTCAGTGGAACTGAGAGGCTCCAGAGATACTTGTTTTGCATCAGGCCCTGATCCTTCTCTGATCATATGAACTGATAAGTATTCAGTACATTTATCTGCTGTGGAAACTAACTACCAGAGCTAGTTTCATCATAGCAGCTCATCAGCAGGAAGCTGGAATTCAGTGACAGATGTTGCCATAATCGCTGTAACCTGTGTATAAAACACAGATAAGAAAAGAAAAGATGAAAATCCAAACAAAGAAATCAGCTTAAAACATTTAAAAAATCATTTTCAGAACAGATCTTGAGCAAATAAAAAAGTAAATACTATTCACATTTTCAAAAAAGGTTATAAACTTCACTGCAGGTGAAAGACAGGAAGTTCAGCTGATAGAAGAGGGTTTTGCATGATCACAGCTCCACACACTTTAAGAGAGCTGGTGTGATCAACACTGGAGACTTCAGTCCTTTCAGACTCACACACAGCACAATGATGACCACACTGATTCTACTGCTGACCACTCTGGCCTTCTTTCCTCAAGGTGAGAGCACATTTAGTTCTACACTCTTCTGAAGTGTTGAGTCTGATAAGAAAGTAATTTCAATAAAAACTGTTTTACCATCTTGAGAATATTTTTATTCTCTTCTCCATTTTGTCTCTTTCTTCAGTTTCTCATCAAGAGGTTCAGTCTCCTGAGTTTCTGTCTGGTGAAGCAGGAAAGACTGTCTCTATTAGCTGTACTGGAACTAGTGGAGTTGATGATGATATGAGTTGGTACCTGCAGAAACCTGGAGAAGCTCCTAACCTCCTGATTTATAAGGCAAATAGTCGCCAGTCTGGAGTTCCAGAACGATTCAGTGGTTCATATTCAGGGCTTAACTTTCAACTGACCATCAGTGGAGTCCAGCCTGAGGATGCAGGAGATTATTATTGTATGGGAGCTTATGGAGGTGGAAAGACACAGTGAAAAAGCATCGTACAAAAACCTCCCTCAGTCAGACTGTACAGAGACTGCACTGCTGCAGCTGCATCTACTGCAGGTGTTGAAGGGAGACGAAGACACACAGAGCAGAACTGCACACATGTACATCATACCCTTCACTTCCAATTACAGGCTACATAAAAGAAAATCCTTACAATGAACAGTCCCAGTCATCTTAATATAAAAGTGTATTATGTTAAATTAAATTATATTAACATGTAATTTAAATGATATTATATTACAATGTGGGGGCGGCACGGTGGCGTGGTGGGTAGCGCTGTCGCCGAGGAGCGAGGAGTGCCTGGGTTTGATTCCTCGGCCGGGCGGCCAGGGTCCTCTCTGTGTTGGGTTTGCATGTTCTCCCCGTGTCTGCGTGGGTTTCCTCCGGGTTCTCCGGTTTCCTCCCACAGTCCAAAGACATGCAGTCAGGCCGATTGGACATGCTAAATTACCCCAAGGTGTGAGTGACTGTCTGTGTCTGTCTGTCTGCCCTGCGATGGACTGGCGACCTGTCCAGGGTGTATCCTGCCTTCCGCCTGAAGACTGCTGGGATAGGCTCCAGCATCCCCCCACGACCCTGACGGAGAAGCGGCTTTGAAAATGGATGGATGGATGGATGGATGGATGGATGGATATTACAATGTAAATCATTCTGTGTTTACCTTTGGATAATTAGTCCTTTTTTAAGTTCCATATTAGCATTATGAAGAAAATATATTTAATATATTAAACTATTGGTGTTTAAGCAATACCTGTTTAAATATGAGATACTAAAATAATATTATTATGAGTATTATTAATAATAATATTAGTGAACATAATTAGGTTAATTAAAGTTATTATCATTATTACTGTAATTTTTATTGTTGTTGTTGTTTTGTTTTGTTAGCATTATAAGGAGTATTTGTCATTCTACTTGTGAAGCACAAACAAACTGAGTGTCTTGAAGGCAAGCGATTCAAAAACAAAACAAAAATTCTCACATTATAATCAGTGAAGCTGTCAATCCCAGCTGTGAGCGGCAATGCACAATGTGATGTGACAGTTTCTATTTTTCAGATTCTATTTTTGATGACTAGCATATCTTTGCCACCTCAATATGGACGAGGAGAAACTCTTCCATGAAGCAGAGAAAAGGAGGGATCTCTACAACCCTTCTGGTAAAAACTGTAGCATCAGTGCAGAAGAAGAACTGGACAGAGTTGCTCATACTGGCAAAGGCTCTTTTACTGAATGACAGGGTCCTCCACGAACACAGAGACATGAAGAGACGAAACAAGGGGAGGGGGTAAGATTTATATTCACAGCATTTAGCAGACGCTCTTATCCATACCAATACTTACTTCAGTGCTCATTTAAGTGCTGTGTAAAGAGCAGTGTCTTCAGTCTGCGTTTGAACACAGCGAGAGGCTCTGCTGTACAGACAGTCAGTGGGAGTTCTTTCTACATCCTAGGTGCCAGTACGGAGAACAGTACAGGTAACATGGGAGGACAAGACATACAAGGAGGGCAGCCAAACTCACACACAAAAAACACACCCTTCCTGGTCACAATTACACCAATAACTATGGATAAGCAACACAATCACAACAACCAAAATAAAATGTCCTTTTAAACCAGTAATGTAGTGTATCCTGAGAGCCACATTGTATGGCCAGCCAGCCCCCCTAAGCTCCCCACAACAGGGCAGCCAGTGGTGGATGCCACACAGTCGTCCCACTCCCACCCTCCACCTGCTCCAAGAACAAAGTCTCTGGGGCATGTGATATCCTAAACCTGCTTGCTATAAAATCACAGTCTTAGACTCAACATGTCAAATTACTCTTCACTCAGAGAACTATTTTATTCTGACTGAGGTCAGACATGGATGTATAATATTACGATTGAGCTACTGTGTTAGTAAGATTGTTAACGGATTATAATACTAAATACAACTGAAACTCCTCCCCATACAATATGTTACTGGGCAAATGATCCGTGTCTGGCAGTAGGATAATCAAGGAGGATGCTCATGGTTGGTGATAAAACAAAATGCTTAGTAACGATAATGACGGGCACTAATCTGTAAAACAAACTGCAGCCTAAGAGACTGAAGGCATAAACACATAGCAATTGGTTGCCTCGTAACACGCAAATTTGCATATTCTGTCCCACAAAGGATTAAATTTCAGTCCAACTAATTGGAGACACATCTGACTACTGAGTGTAAATGCATTTTTATTATAAACTACATTGCCAAAACAAAGATCACTAGAAAATTTTGCTCTAGGCCTACCAGCCTATCTCCCATGTAGCTGATCTTTGTCTGCTGTAGGTTGAAGCCAAAATTTAGCAAAATTTTGTCTTGATATCTCTGTCTGTAGCTTCTGATGTAAAGGGGTTCTACTTGCCAGCACTTTGAAATAACCAAGGATATAAGGAGAAATAAACATTAAACAGTATCCAGAAAGACATAACCAGAGACATTATAAAGGAGGAGGAGACAGTTCACTGGTTGAAGTATGAATAGAATAGCTCCTTATGCTCAATCTCAGGGCTGTATTAAGGAAAAGTCCATCCTTAAAGAAAAAGCAATAATCAACTTGTATGCTAATCCATAAGAAAGTTGTGGAAATAATGTACATAGAAATTTATGTATGCTATTTTTGTCAGATTTTACCAGTGATGCCAAATATGTTTTATTTCTTCTTCTTCTTTCGGCTGCTCCCTTTAGGGGTCGCCACAGCAGATCATCTGCCACCATCTTGCCCTATCCATTGCCTCCTCTACTTTCACACCAACCATCTCCATGTCCACCTTCACTACATAAATAAACCTTCTCTGAGGTCTACCTCTTCTCCTTTTACCTGGCAGCTCCATCTCCAACATTCTTTGCCCAATATATCCACTATTTGGGGGCAGTCGTGGGCTGGAGGTTAGGGAACTGGCCCTGTGACCGGAAGGTTGCCGGTTCAATCCCCAGCATCGACAGTCCATGACTGAGGTGTCCTTGAGCAAGACACCTAACCCCCAATTGCTCCCCGGGCGCCGTGGATAGGGCTGCCCACCGCTCCGGGCAAGTGTGCTCACTGTCCCCTAGTGTGTGTGTGGTGTTTCACTTGCATGGATGGGTTAAATGCGGAGATGGAATTTCCCCGGTTGTGGGATCAAAACAGTATCACTTAAACTTAAACTTATTCCTCCTCAACACATGTCCAAACCATCTCAACCTGGCCTCTCTGGCTTTATCTCCAAACTGCTCCACCTTCACTGTCCCTCTGATCTGCTCATTTCTAATCCTGTCCATCCTTGTCACTCCCAACAAAAATCTCAGCATCTTCATCTCCGCCACCTCCAGCTCAGCCTCCTGTCTTTTAGACAGAGCCACAGTCTCCAAACCATACATCATAGCAGGACGCACTACTGTCTTGTAAACCTTCCCTTTCACTCTTGCTGCTATCCTTCTGTCACACATCAGCCCTGACACCTGTCTCCACCCACTCCATCCTGCCTGCACCCTCTTCCTCACCTCTTTTTTGCACTGTCCATTGCTCTGAATGGTTGACCCAAGATATTTGAAGTCATCCACCTTTACGACCTCTACTCCTTGCATCTTCACCTTTCCACCTGCCTCCTTCTCATTCACACACATGTATTCCGTTTTATCTCTACTGACCTTCATTCCTCTCCTCTCCAGTGCAAACCTCCACCTCTCCAGATTCTCTTCCACCTGCTCTCTACTCTCACCACAGATCACAATGTCATCTGCAAACATCATGGTCCATGGAGCCTCCTGCCTGACCTCATCTGTCAACCTGTCCATCAGCATTGCAAACAAGAAGGGGCTCAAATCTGATCCCTGATGTAACCCTACCTTCACCTTGAAACCATTTGTCACTCCAACTGCACACCTCATCACTGTCTCACTATCCTCATACATGTCCTGCACCACCCTAACATACTTTTCAGCTACACCTGACTTCCTCATACAGTACCACAATTCCTGTCTTGGCACCCTATCATATGCCTTCTCTAGATCCACAAAGACACAATTTAGTTCCTTCTGACCTTCTCTGTACTTCTCTACCAACACTCTCAACGCAAAAATTGCATCTGTGGTACTCTTTCTGGGCATGAAACCAAACTGCTGCTCACTGATCTGAACCTCTCGCCTTAGCCTTGCTTCAACAACTCTTTCCCATACCTTCATGGTGTGGCTCATCAACTTTATACCTCTGTAGTTACTGCAGCTCTGCACATCACCCTTGTTCTTAAAAATGGGGACCAATACATTGCTTCTCCACTCATCAGGCATCCTCTCACTCTGCAGGATTTTGTTAAACAACCTGGTTAAAAAATCCACTGCCTTCTCTCCTAAACATCTCCATACCTCCACAGGTATGTCATCTGGACCAACTGCCTTTCCGTTCTTCATCCTTTTTAAAGCTGCCCTCACTTCCACCTTACTAATTCTCTGCACTTCCTGATCCACTCTCCCCCCGTTGTCCTCCTCTCTCTCTTGTTTTCCTCATTCATTAGTTCTTCAAAGTACTCCTTCCATCTACTCATCACTCTCTGTTCACTCACTAGTACATTTCCCTCTCTATCCTTTATCAGCCCAACCTGCTGTACATCCTTTCCAGCTCTATCTCTCTGTTTAGCCAAACAATACAGGTCCTTTACTCCTTCTTTACTGTCCAGCCTCTCGTACAGCTCATCATAGGCCTGAGCCTTTGCCTTTGCCACCATTCTTTTCGCTATGCGACTAGCCTCACAGTACTCCTGCCTACTTCCTTCATCTCTCCTCCTTCAGCTTCCACCATCTAATCTTTGGCTCTGTCTTCACTCTCTTCCTCTTCTTTGTTTCTAATCTCATTCTACAGACAACCACCCTATTTTGCCTTGCTACACTTTCCCCTGGCACCACTTTACATCTCCAATCTCCTTTAGGTGGCATCTCCTGCTAAGGATGTAATCCACCTGTGTGCACCTCCCTCCACTCTTGTATGCCACCCTGTGTTCTTCCCTCTTCTGAAAATATGTGTTCACCACAGCCATTTCCATTCTCTTTGCAAAATCTACAACCATCTGACCTTCCGCATTTCTGTCTTTCACACCATACATACCCAGCACCTCTTCATCCCCTCTGTTCCCTTCAACAACATGTCCATTGAAGTCTGCACCAATCACCAATCTCTCCTCTGTAGGGACACCATCTACCACTTCATCCATTTAACTCCAAAATTCCTCTTTCTCCTCTAACTGACAACCAACCTGTGGTGCATATGAACTGACCACATTCAAAATCACACCATCAACCTCCAACTTCAGGCTCATGATCCTGTCTGACACTCTCTTTACATCCAGAACACTTTTCACAAGCTGTTCCTTTAGGATTATCCCTACTCCATTTCTCTTCCTCTCTACACCATGATAGAACAGTTTGAATCCACCTCCAATGTTCCTGGCCTTGCTTCCTTTCCATCTGGTCTCCTGGACACACAGAATATCTACCTTCCTTCTCACCATCATGTCTGCAAGCTCTCTGCCTTTACCAGTCATTGTCCCTATATTCAGTGTCCCTACTCTAACCTCCACACTCCTGCCTTTCCTTCTCTCTTGCTGCCTTCTAACCTGCCTTCCTCCTCTCCTCTTTGATGGTCTTCGACCTACAGTAGTCCAATTTCCACCGGCACCCTGCTGGTCAACAGCACCGGAGGCAGTCGTTGTTAACCTGGGCCTCGACCGATCCGGTATGGCAATCATATTTGTGATCCGCATGATAGTTTTGGCACAAGTTTTACGCCGGATGCCCTTCCTGACGCAACCCTCACCATTTATCCGGGCTTGGGACCGGCACCAGAAGTACACAAAGTACACCCCTAATGGCTGGTTTCATGAGCTAGCCAAAATGAAAAGTCTTATTCGACCTAAAAAAATACTCAAAGCTATTCATCTGGCCTGTGTTAATTTTCTCACAATAAATACAAATAAACATAAATACACAAACATAATAAATAGTAAATAGTGAATTTGTGTGTTTCAGCGTGTTAGCTTCAAGGGACATTCTGGTCTAAAACTAGTATTCAACATATTTGTTATTCTATGGCAACTTTAATGTAACAACAACCCTGAGCCAGCCAAAATGTTTTTTGGTGCAATGCCATAAAAGAATCACGCTTGGATGGTTCTTTAAAGAATCATTTGCATAAATGATTGGTGCACAACTTCCACATAATGTTAAGGTTCTAGTAAAATCTTGTAATTGTTGTAGAACCTTTCCATGTTCATGTGGTAGTTGTTTAAATTTTAAAAAGTACTTCACACTCACATATCTCATCTACTGAAAGTATTTTTAGTGAACTAATGGTGGTTATTGTATGGCATTGCTCCATATTTTATACCATTATTATACCATTAATACATTCCACTGCAGTTGTTGATTCATGACTGTGAACTTTGAGGCTTCAGGCCTGGATTGGAAACAAAGGCAGGAATCCTTGGAGCAAAGCAAACTGCTATCATCATCATCATCATCATCATCATCATCATCACCACCCATCTCATCAATGTACTGTTGTTGCTGCGTCTTCCTGGATGACTGGCAGGATGACAGCGAAGACATGGCTCTAGCGGAGGTTGAACATCCACACGCCACATCACACATGCTAGAACCTGTGGAGATCAACCTTCCTGAACCCACATATTTCAAGATCCCCCCTGCATCAGCTCAGGATCTTGGCCAAGAGTAGGTCCCCTCCCTGTCTGCCCAGTGCGGTCTCTTCCCCTCCCTCTTGCTCTGTCTAGGTTTCGCCCTCTCTCCCTTTCGTTCTGCTGGCTGGGTCCATGCTGCCACTGTCCTGCCTCAAGGATGAGGATGAGGACTTTCCCTGACCCTCATGGCTGCTACCAGCCAAAGCCAGAGAGCCTGCAGAGAGCTGCCACCCACATGCACAGTTCTGCCTGTTGTCCTGGAGGACATTGCCACCAGACGTCCCAGAGGGCATGCTAGAGCAGCTGTCAGCCACCCGACCTCTCCTCATCTTTAACCCTGATGGCTGTGTGGCAGTGGAGAGACAGATAGTGTGTTCCATTCTGAAGGCAGCTATCTAACTAGTCACTGCCTTCATTTTAACTGAGAAGGAACCTTAGCAGGCATCGCATTCTGGACAGAACTATCATACGTCATAACTTTCACTGTGCTGTTCACGTTTTAATTACGAGTTTACTCGTAGTTGCTAGTTAGCTTCCACTTACCTCTGATGAAAGGTGGTTCATCTCAGTGTTGAAGGACGGTGTTGTGCCTTCTTAATCTGGAAACCCAAGAGGAGGATATGCCAGATGGGACTGTGTGATAGAAGGAGCGCCAGCTAGTGGGGAAACTGAGTAAAAAAAAACTCATTCAGTTTAGTTTATCTAACCGAGATGCAGATCTAGAAACAGTAGCTTGGAGAATTTTTGACTCAACTAAAAAGTTTGAATTGTGTGAACTCCGGTCTCCTCAAGTTGACTCAACGAAAAAGCCATGAAATCAGTTACTAAATCTTTTTAAGTTGAGCTGACCTCTTATTTTTTGCATTGTAGAGACAAACTGTCTAACTTAACACTTAAACTTAATAATATCTCAGTTGCATCAAGCTCATCTGTAGAAAATCTTTGTGTCATGATAGAACTTGATCTGTCCTTTGATGCACATATAACTAATTTTACTAGATTAGCCTTCCTGCATCTCCGCAATATCACTAAATTAAGAAATGCATTCTCTCTACAGGATGCAGAAAAGTTAGTTCATGCTTTTATTACTTCAAGGCCAGATTACCATAATGCCCTGCTGTCTGGATGTCCCAGCAAAAGCCTCAACAAGCTTCAGTTATTACAGAACGCTGCAGCCAGAGTCTCACAAGAACCAGAAAGTTTGACCATATTAGCCAAGTTTTATCAGCCCTGCACTGGTTACCAGTTAAATCTCGCATTGACTATAAAATTCTCTTACTGACCTATAAAGCTCTAAATGGACTCGCCCCTCAGTACCTGAGTGAACTTCTCTCCTACTATGAACTATCACACCTACTTAGATCACAAGGTGCTGGCTTACTACTGGTAGCTAAAATTAATAAAGTTACATCAGGGGGGACAGCCTTGTTATACAAAGACTCTCAGCTCTGGAATAATCTTCCTGTTAATGTGCGGGACTCAGACACAGCCTCAGTTTTTAGGTCTAGGCTAAAAACTTACTTATATAGTCAAGCCTTTGGTAATTAGTCTTCCCTGTGAGATCTAGATCTGCCAGAGTCTCTGCTGCTCTGTTATACTGTAATCTGTGATCAGCCACTCTTTACAGAACTGACTCTGTGCTTCTCTTTACTTTCTTTGCTGAGTTGAATAGCCCATCCTGTGCGTCTGATGTGGTTGCCTCTTGTGGCTTGATCGGGTGCCACTGCTCGCCAGTCTTCTGAACTGTCTTGACCACCATTGAGCTTCTTGCTGTATAATGCTGTGCAATCCTCACCCTCAGATGCTGCTGCTGCTGTTGCATATTCATAAACTAATCATGTCGACCAGAGGAGGATGGGTTCCCCTTCTGAGTCTTGATTCCTCTGAAGGTTTTTTTTTCTTTTCTTTCTGTAATACTGATTGTTCTGTAAAGCTGCTTTGTGATAACACCTAAAAAGCACTATATAAATAAACTTTGCTTGCTTGCCTGCAATAACAAGCATTTCTTCATGAACTCAAAGCAAGTACAATCCCAATTCCAATGAAGTTGGGATGTTGTGTAAAACATGAATAAAAACAATTTGCAAAACCTTTTCAACATAATTGAATACACTACAAAGATATATATATATCCGAAAAATGGAGATACAAAATTTTGTTCCAGCAGCAGCGATATATTGCATTGTATCAGATGAGCACCAGATAAGATGTGGTGAGCAGCCAATACTATCATGTGAGACCCAGATGCTATCAGGTGAGCACCAGATACTATGTGTTCAGCAGCCAATACTATCAGATGAGCACGAGATAATACAGCAGATGCTATCACGTGAGTGCCAGATACTCTCAGGTGAACATGACTATGTTACTATGAGGTACTGTCACATATCACACACACAGTATCTTGTGCACACCTCATAGTACTGGATGCTTATCACATAGTAGCTAAAAGTATTTGGTATTTACCTGACAGTATTTGGTACGTGCCTAATGGCATCTAGTGTTCTCCACATTGTATCTGGTCTGCACCTGATTATGCTGGGTGTTCACCACCTAGATAAAATTTTTACCTAACAAAATAAATACCATCTCCCTTCAGGGGCTCAGTAAACAAAATAACTGATAATAAGGGTGGAATTATTAGATACATTTCAATTAAGTTTTTATTCTAACCATAGTACTGAAACAGAATGGGTCTGTATTAATGACTTCAGGACTAGTGCTGATGCACAAAATCCTTGTAGTTTGGTCTTGGATCACTGCATGTATAATTAGCTGTCCTGAGTAGGCCTATCATACACAGTTTTAGAATGGTTTGGCCTATCAAGCACAGTTTTATAATTGTTTAAATCAAGTTTTAAGAAAAGACAGTTCCTGGTTTCATTCAAAGAAATGTTTTGGAGTCCCACAAGGTTCAATTTTAGGGCTTTTTTTTTACACACTAACACAAACTTCATCCACATCAATTGAAAATGCAGGAAATGTGACAGAGTAATAATATGATATAATGCAGACTCACAGCCACATCACTCATAGAGTAAAAGACTTTTAAACACCTTATGAACAAGTTCAGTAAGCATTAACTCCATTAGTGCATTAGCTCTGCCTGTTCTGCAGTGAGCAAGATGATTTTCATGCTGAAGATGCTTTGCATTAGCAGCTCATGCTTCAGTGCTCTGGGAGAGTTTATAGCTCTGTCAGTTTAACAGTTCATGACTGAGAACTGATCTACATGATCACACATCAAAAAGCCATCATGACTTTAATCACCATCTTCATCTGGATGATCATCACCTGCACATCAGGTAAGAAAACATTTCAATTACTTTTCAATTTAGGCACAAATCATTAAACTCAGCTGAATCTCTTGGTGGACATTTCAAAACATCTTTAAAAGATCTATTTGGTTATAAAACACAGAGTAATGTACAATTAACAGATAAATTTGATGTTTTATTTGTTTTCACTATATTACAGAGTAGCGTCTTTAATAATCTATATTTGTGTGCTTTGTTTTTCTCTTCAGACTCTTTAGGGCAGGTTGTGTTGACTCAGTCTGGAGATCAAACAGTGCAGCCCGATCAAACTGTCACTATTACCTGTAAACATAAACCAGAGGTTAACTGTGTGAATAATCAAGAAGAAAAAAAGAGTTGTATGTCCTGGTATCATCAGATTCCTGGAGAAGCTCCTAAACTCCTGACATATTTTACTGATAAGAGAGCTTCTGGAGTTTCCTCTCGATTCAGTGGCAGTGAGAGTGGAAACCACATTGACTTCTCTCTGACCATCAGTAAAGTCCAGCCTGAAGATTGAGGAGGTTATTACTGTCAAAGTGGACATCCCACTGGAAACAGTAACTGGGTGTTCACACAGTGAAAAATCATTGTACAAACATCTATCTATCTATCTATCTATCTATCTATCTATCTATCTATCTATCTATCTATCTATCTATCTATCTATCTATCTATCTATCCATCCATCCAACCGTCCGTCCGTCCGTCCGTCCGTCCGTCCGTCCGTCCGTCCATCTATCTATCTATCTATCTATCTATCTATCTATCTATCTATCTATCTATCTATCTATCTATCTATCTATCTATCTATCTATCTATCTATCTATCTATTTATTTTTTCCCCCCACTCCCTAAAAATACTTGATACGGATTTGGGAAAAGGATTTTGTAGTCTAGTGAGTAGTTTAACTTCATTTCAACTTTGTCTTCTCATTTATCTTTAATATATATAAATTAAGCACATAAGTGAATCCATATTGTCTTAAGTGGTATCTTCAGTTGTACCCGGAAAGCTGCAGAAATTAGACTGACGACTTAATACGCTGCTGGTTTGTGTTGAGAAACAGTGGACAGTGGTACTAGCAGGACTACAGTGGGAGATAATGGGGGAGCCAACAACAGAGGAGGCAATGAAAACCAGAATGACCTGCCAGCTGAAATTAGTTAAGCCATGCCTTACAAAAAGCAGCCTAGCTAGACAGGCTAACAACTGCTTAGAATCCTCATTTATATGAGTGATTATAAAGAGATGCGATTTCAATAACTTGATTAAATAATGCATTTTTGCTAAATGTTATTTAACTGTGGAGCTCTCTGTGGATTTTTAAAAAAATGCTTTAACTAAAATTAGCTAGCAATCTGTTAAACTAATTACATGGCTAGCCTGTTTGGGCTTAAAGGAATTGCTGCCCATTTTAATGACTTAAAATCAACATCACAATATTTTACTTGTGCAGAAAGAAATCAACTGGTGTTTCCCAGCAGTTCAGGGGGCAGTGAGAGGAGCAGGCAGAACACATTGAATACATCATTTGGCAGTGATTGTAAGGAACGTTGCTCCAGAAACAACATTAGGATGTTAATCCAGGAACATGTCCTACTTGAAGAAATCACATTGCCATGTCCACAACACTGCTGAAACAAAAAATATGGATAATTATGACTTGCAACCAATTTAAAATGTTGGGTAAAATGAAAAAGTACTGCTAGACCTTTAAAATAAACTGCAGTGTGCACATGCCTTTTATGCTGGTGTTAATAAATAACACTTCTCATAGCAGAAATCGTGGCCTTACCCATGTCTCCTTCGGCAAAGTACTACAATATGTATCAATATGAACTATATGCAAACTGGTATGTATCTATCCCAACACCGGAGAGATGACAACAAATCAGTCTTTCAGAATCTTTTATTGACAAAATCTATGCTTCCCTGTCTTCTGTGGCCTGTAGGTGGAGCTATTTAGCAGAGGGAGGAAGTACGAAAGCATTAGCTGCTTTTGAGAGGTGCAAACACACACAGCTGCCTTAGTCTCAGGAGGTTTGAGTCTGTTTATGGTGTGAAACTCAGATTTGCATGAGCAGAACAGATCAGAACACTGTAGAGTTTGTGTAACTGCAGCGCTACAGAATATTTCAAATCAGTTAATACAGCATCAGCAATGGTTCATCTAAAAACACTGATCTCATTCAAGAAGTGGTTTATAATTTCATTCCAACGCAAATAATGACCACCACTGTCTACATCATTAAAATAAAGAGCTCTCAATACATTTTGATTCAAAAAGCTTTATTTTGAAATCATATAGTAAAGCACATCATTCAGGCACTGAATAAGATTTTGAACTGATAACAACAAAATTTGAAATGGAGCTGAAAAACTGTTGAGCAGCTCATCAGCAGAAACACTAGCACTGCTGTGTGGTCAGGCTCTGTGTGACTGGGCTTTGACTGCCCTGTCTGGCCTCACAGCTCACTGCCTGTATGTTCTTCCACTGCTGCTCAGTGAGGCTCAGGGTGCTGCTCCAGCTGTAGAGGCCATTTCCCTTCTCCAGCACGCCCCCACTCACACTCACACCTGACGTCTGGCTGATACCGTCCACCTTCCAGCTCAGCGTCCAGTCTGAGGGGAAGCCCTTGTTGGCCAAACACACCAGTGTAGACTTCCCCTGCTGCAGTTCCACACTGGAGGGGGGCAAGACTGTGAGGGTGGGCCGAGCATCACCTGCAGAGGGAGAGAGAGAGAGAGAGAGAGAGAGAGAGAGAGAGAGAGATGATAGTCAGGAGTTTCTGTTGTCTGAAATAGTCATATTCAGTTCTATCAGTCATTCTGAGACTCTTTCACTTCCCTTTAACAGACTTTATGTTCATAAAGCAGAACTGAGTGCAGCAGATCATTCAAACACATTTCACCATTTATAGTAAACAATAAACATGTTTTTTTTCTTTTATCTCTTATTTATCAATATGACTGTGGTAATTTAATATGTAAACAAAGTTAAAGACCTATTTTAATTATTTAAGTTTTTATATACAGAACAAGTTAAAATTCTGGAAAATTGTGGAAAATTAAATGTAATTTTTTTGCTACTGACAAACTAATGAAAAAAATATATATACAAAAGTTTAGACACCTCTGGTCGTATTACATGTTTTATTGATTTTCTAAGTGAAATGAAGTTCACATATTAAAACAATAAAACACATTATTTCAGAAAACAAACATATAAACATTTTATTGCTCAATTACTGCATTTATTTATTTATGAAACAAAAATAAAACATTTTTGCCAATATGTTCAATGTAGCAAATGAAATAAATATAGAAGCAAGTTAAGAGTTTCCAGAAGATTACTATACTTAAGTTTGTTCCCTGTAGAGGACGTGTTTACTCATTTCACATTAGAAAAATACACAAAACCATGTAATCTGGCCCGAGATATTCAAATGTTCATATACAGCTGTACATTTTATGACTTAGTATTGAATTACAGAGTAAAAATACTAATATTAACTGAAAAATATCTACAAGTACAGCTTTTGTGTGTTATTTAATAACACAAAACAAAGAGGATTTTAACTGAAATTCATTATGCTTTTAGTAAAACACTGATCAGCGGTTCTTTGAAATGTGTAAATGGTCTACAAATTAAATGCAGCATACCTTCACTCAAAAATGATTAAACAGCTAAATTCATTTATTTTAAGCCACTGACAAAATTTCCATGTTACATGTTGTTCTTGTTCCAAACTGAACAGTATAATAAAATGAAAATGACTTACTTCCAACAGAGAGTCGAGTTCCTCCACCAAACGTGTACCACAGTGATACAACCTCATTCAGCGTCTGTACAAAAACCTCCTGCACTAAAGCTGCACTGTTTAACTAGAACAACTCAAACCTGCTGCACACAATGATCTACTTTATGATTTATAGCAGCTTCATTAACCAGAAAACCCAAACACATCACAGATGATGTTTCCATTATATATTTATAGCTGTTTATATGATATTAAGTGTCTTCTTGAGGAAAAAGAAATGCTTCTTCTTCCATTTACCCAAAACTTCCTTCTTGCTAATTCTCACATTGGTTATAACAATAAATGACAGTGTGTTTTAATTCTGTACTTTCAGAAGAAGAAGACGACAAACAAAGACTAGACTGTTTATCAGCTGAAATTACCAGTCCTATATTTCAACCTACCACTCTGACTTTTCCTACTGTAAATTTGCCAATGTAATTTTAAATATTATTTCTTTAGTAACTTGAAATTTTAGTCACATTCTTCATTTAGTTCTATCACTGTTGGTTTGATGCTCCTCCAAAAATGCAGGGATGAATCCACTGACTCACCATCCAAAAACCTCTAGATTCTGACAAATGCAACAAACTGAACTCTGCTGTGAAGTTAAGGTTTATAGCAGTGTGTCGCCTCCTACTGGTTGAATCATTGAGGTCTTGGTAAGGGAGAGATGAGACAGAGACAGAGAAAGAAGCAAAGAGTAAGAGACATTGTATACAGGGTGAGATTAAGGACCAGGCCAGTGACCAGGCCAAGAGTGGCTTATTGCTGCCAGAGAGGGGGGAGCACAGACCACAAGGCTCAAAGCAGCTCAAAGACTGGGGACAGTCCACTGCAGAAGTGAAAATCCATGAATGAATAGCTCTGGAAAAGTCCCTGATGCCTAAGGATGGATAATACGGCAAAATCATATCTTGATGATATCCTATCAATTATATTTTAGTGATAAGTAATATAAATTGTCCTATTTTTACACGCAGACACAATTCACTAGAGGTCATATTTAAAAACAGCCAAAGAAAATTTGGGCACAATGATTTTCATTCATCTTTTCAAACATTGCATTGCTCTAATCCAGTTAAACAGTTCTGTTTTGCATCAGGCCCTGATCCTTCTCTGATCATATGAACTGATAAGTATTCAGTACATTTATCTGCTGTGGAAACTAACTACCAGAGCTAGTTTCATCATAGCAGCTCATCAGCAGGAAGCTGGAATTCAGTGACAGATGTTGCCATAATCGCTGTAACCTGTGTATAAAACACAGATAAGAAAAGAAAAGATGAAAATCCAAACAAAGAAATCAGCTTAAAACATTTAAAAAATCATTTTCAAAACAAAAATAAAAAAGTAAATACTGTTCACATTTTCAAAAAAGGAAAAAAGGTTATAAACTTCACTGCAGGTGAAAGACAGGAAGTGCAGCTGATAGAAGAGGGTTTTGCATGATCACAGCTCCACACACTTTAAGAGAGCTGGTGTGATCAACACTGGAGACTTCAGTCCTTTCAGACTCACTCACAGCACAATGATGACCACACTGATTCTACTGCTGACCACTCTGGCCTTCTTTCCTCAAGGTGAGAGCACTTTTAGTTCTACACTCTTCTGAAGTGTTGAGTCTGATAAGAAAGTAATTTCAATAAAAATTTTACCATCTTTAGAATATTTTTATTCTCTTCTCCTTTTTGTCTCTTTCTTCAGTTTCTCATCAAGAGGTTCAGTCTCATGAGTTTCTGTCTGGTGAAGCAGGAAAGACTGTCTCTATTAGCTGTACTGGAACTAGTGGAGTTGATGATTATATGAGTTGGTACCTGCTGAGACCTGGTGAAGCTCCTAAACTCCTGATTTATAAAGCAAACAGACGCCAGTCTGGAGTTCCAGAATGATTCAATGGTTCATATTCAGGGCTTAACTTCCAGCTGACCATCAGTGGAGTCCAGCCTGAGGATGCAGGAGATTATTATTGAATGGGAGCTTATAGTGGTGGAAAGACACAGTGAAAAAGCATCGTACAAAAACCTCCCTCAGTCAGACTGTACAGAGACTGCACTGCTGCAGCTGCATCTACTGCAGGTGTTGAAGGGAGACGAAGACACACAGAGCAGAACTGCACACATGTACATCATAACTTTCACTTCCAATTACAGGCTACATAAAAGAAAATCCTTACAATGAACACACCCCAGTCATCTTAATATAAAAGTGTATTATGTTAAATTAAATTATATTAACATGTAATTTAAATTATATCATATTACAATGTAAATCATTCTGTGTTTGCCTTTGGATAATTAGTCCTTTTTTAAGTTCCATATTAGCATTATGAAGAAAATATATTTAATATATTAAACTATTGGTGTTTAAGCAATACCTGTTTAAATATGAGATACTAAAATAATATTATTATGAGTATTATTAATAATAATATTAGTGAACATAATTAGGTTAATTAATGTTATCATTATTACTGTCATTTTTATTGTTGTTGTTGTTTTGTTCTGTTAGCATTATACAGAGAATTTGTCATTCTACTTATGAAGCACAAACAAACTTTCTGAGTGTCTTGAAGGCAAGCGATTCAAAAACAAAACAAAAATTCTCACATTATAATCAGTGAAGCTGTCAATCCCAGCTGTGAGCGGCAATGCACAATGTGATGTGACAGTTTCTATTTTTCAGATTCTATTTTTGATGACTAGCATATCTTTGCCACCTCAATATGGACGAGGAGAAACTCTTCCATGAAGCAGAGAAAAGGAGGGATCTCTACAACCCTTCTGGTAAAAACTGTAGCATCAGTGCAGAAGAAGATCTGGACAGAGTTGCTCATACTGGCAAAGGCTCTTTTACTGAATGACAGGGTCCTCCACGAACACAGAGACATGAAGAAACGAAACAAGGGGAGGGGGTAAGATTTACATTCACAGCATTTAGCAGACGCTCTTATCCATATCAATACTTACTTCAGTGCTCATTTAAGTGCTGTGTAAAGAGCAGTGTCTTCAGTCTGCGTTTGAACACAGCGAGAGGCTCTGCTGTACAGACAGTCAGTGGGAGTTCTTTCTACATCCTAGGTGCCAGTACGGAGAACAGTACAGGTAACATGGGAGGACAAGACACACAAGGAGGGCAGCCAAACTCACACCCAAAAAACACACCCTTCCTGGTCACAATTACACCGATAACTATGGATAAGCAACACAATCACAACAACCAAAATAAAATGTCCTTTTAAACCAGTAATGTAGTGTATCCTGAGAGCCACTTTGTATGGCCAGCCAGCCCCCCTAAGCTCCCCACAACAGGGCAGCCAGTGGTGAATGCCACACAGTCGTCCCACTCCCACCCTCCACCTGCTCCAAGAACAAAGTCTCTGGGGCATGTGATATCCTAAACCTGCCTGCTATAAAATCACAGTCTTAGACTCTCAACATGTCAAATTACTCTTCACTCAGAGAACTAGTTTATTCTGACTGAGGTCAGACATGGATGTATAATATTACAATTGAGCTACTGTGTTAGTAAGATTGTTAACGGATTATAATACTAAATACAACTGAAACTCCTCCCCATACAATATGTTACTGGGCACATGATCCGTGTCTGGCAGCAGGATAATCAAGGAGGATGCTCATGGTTGTGGATAAAACAAAATGCTTAGTAACGATAATGACGGGCACTAATCTGTAAAACAAACTGCAGCCTAAGAGACTGAAGGCATAAACACATAGCAATTGGTTGCCTCGTAACAAGCAAATTTGCATATTCTGTCCCACAAAGGATTAAATTTCAGTCCAACTAATTGGAGACACATCTGACTACTGAGTGTAAATGCATTTTTATTATAAACTACATTGCCAAAACAAAGATCACTAGAAAATTTTGCTCTAGGCCTACCAGCCTATCTCCCATGTAGCTGATCTTTGTCTGCTGTAGGTTGAAGCCAAAATTTAGCAAAATTTTGTCTTGATGTCTCTGTCTGTAGCTTCTGATGTAAAGGGGTTCTACTTGCCAGCACTTTGAAATAACCAAGGATATAAGGAGAAATAAACATTAAACAGTATCCAGAAAGACATAACCAGAGACATTATAAAGGAGGAGGAGACAGTTCACTGGTTGAAGTATGAATAGAATAGCTCCTTATGCTCAATCTCAGGGCTGTATTAAGGAAAAGTCCATCCTTAAAGAAAAAGCAATAATCAACTTGTATGCTAATCCATAAGAAAGTTTATGTATGTATGAAAGAAATGTATGTATGCTATTTTTGTCAGATTTTACCAGTGATGTCAAATATGTTTTATTTAATATGCTGTAATGTGAAAAGTTAATGTGGCATAGGAGCCTGAACTTGTATGACAGGACATAACTGCCAGTGAAGCATTGGGAAGATTTTGATTCAGATGCTGAATTTCATATGTGAGTTATTTTGTTAGGTTCAATCAAATCCAGGCATACACTGTACGATTTTAGAAATATGCTCTTTAGTGACAACTCACACTGTGTCTTTGAATTTGCCATTGTTTGTCGTCAGTGCCAAGAGAGCCAAGAGCCAAGGAGACGAACAGTATTAAGAGTGTGTTGCTGCAATGAAAGTTTGAAGAGAAGTGAAGAAATTAAGTTTTACAGATTAATGACATTTTAGACAGGTTAATGGTAAAGAGTAACATCAATTGATTTGTAATCCATTTTAAACTGCACTGTAAATGATATAAATGTATATCATTCATTCATCATTCATAAGTGTTTAATGGACCTAGGTTGCAGTGTAATATACAAATAAATACACATAATAAGACACAGTGAGGCACCTGTAGTGAGGTAACTACCAGCATTATCTCGAGCCATTTCAACTTTAGCCAACTCTCAGTAGATCAGAAGAATTTCAACCACATCAGTAGAAAATGCAGAAAATGCAACAGAGTAATAAAACATAATAATGCAGACTCACAGTCATGTCAGTGAAAGACACTTAGCAATCCTGTTTATAAGGAGTTAAATTATCTTTAACTCCACAGCTCTCACTGCTTCTGCAGTCAGGAAGATGATTTCCATGCTGAAGATGCTTTGCATTAGCAGCTCATGCTTCAGTGCTCTGGGAGAGTTTATAGCTCTGTCAGTTTAACACTTCATGACTGAGAGCTGATCTACATGATCACACATCAAAAAGCCATCATGACTTTAATCACCAGCTTCATCTGGATGATCATCACCTGCAGCTCGGGTAAGAAAACATTACATTTCAATTACATTTCAGTTTCAGCATGAATCATTACATTTGGTTGAATCTCTTAGAGGACTTCAAAGCATCTCAGCTAATAAATGCTCAATTCAGTCATGAAACACAGAACAATGTACAATTACAGGTGAATTTATGTTTTCAATCTTTACAGTGTTTTATTTTTTCACAGTATTACCAAGAATCTTCTTTAATAATCTCTATTAATGCTCTCTCTCTCTCTCTCTCTCTCTCTCTCTCTCTCTCTCTCTCTCTCTCTCTCTCTCTCCACTCTTTAGGGCAGGTTGTGTTGGCTCAGTCTGGAGATCAGACAGTGCAGCCTGATCAAACTGTCACTATTACCTGCAAACATGATCCAGCAATAAACTGTTTTAAAACAGATACAACACAACGCTGTATGTCCTGGTATCATCAGATTCCTGGAGAAGCCCCTAACTCCTGATATATCTTACTGATGAGAGAGTTTCTGGAGTTTCCTCTCGATTCAGTGGCAGTGAGAGTGGAAACCACATTGACTACACTCTCACCATCAGTAAAGTCCAGCCTGAAGATTCAGGAGTTTATTACTGTCAGAGTGGACATGACACTGGAAACAAAAACTGGGTGTTCACACAGTGAAAAATCATCATACAAAAACATCCTTCAGTCAGACGGTACAGAGACTGCACAGCTGCAGGTGCTGAGGGAATGGATGACACAACCCACTGACAACGATAATGATTACAGAAAACTATTTCATATATGTCAGTCACCTTCCAAAATGTCCCAAAAAGGGCTGATAATAAGTGTTTTGCCTTATTTTACCTTTGACTTACTTCTTATTTGCTACTTAAAATCCGATTCAATATATATATATATATATATATATATATATATATATATATATATATATATATTTTTTTTTTTTCCTTCCAAATTCATCCCACAACCCCCTAAAACTGTTTGATCTAGTTTTGGTCACACACAACTTAAGTCCCAATTGGCTTGAGGAGCTGTACCCTGAAAACTGCAGAAATGAGATTGATGACTTTGAAAAATGACCTTTTTGTTAAGAATATGCTGCTGTTTTGTGTTTTAATGGGAAGAATAGAGAACAGTGCTGCTAGCTGTGTTACAGTGGGAGATAACTGGGGAGTGAACAAACAAGAACTCAATGGAAACTGAGAATTTTTAATTCTTTAAAATTAGTTTTCTAAAATATACGGTTATTACCTGTGGAATTTGCTAAATTTACACAATACACTAGATATACTCAAAGAATAGGAGACTGATAAATCACGCTTGGAAGTAAGCTGTAAAACTACTGTAAAGCTGCTTACATAACAGAAAGATACTGCAAGTTACAAACATGTTAGAAGTCTATTTATTTAAAATGGTAGCTGGAGTCTTGATAAAACAAGCAAGCAGAAATTCAGAAAGAAGTGCCCTTCCTAGCTCCTCCTTGGTGCCGCCTTCTGCACCTGCCAAAAATTTTCTAAGAGCATGTAGTCGTTTGTGCCTGATGTCCTATGAAATTAGCTATGCACTATAATACACAACCTAGCTAAACAGTGTGCAACTATTTAGAATTCTCATTTAAATGTGTGATTAAAGAGGTGCAGTTTCAATAGGGTTTTTGCTAAATATTTATTAAGTGAACTTTGGAGTTCTCTATGTAAAACTCTAAGAGGGAATGTTTTTAAATGCCTCAACTAAAGTTAGCAAGCAATGTATTAAACTAATTACGTGTTTAGCTTCTTTGGGCTTAAATGAATTGTTGCTTATTTTAAAGATTTAAAATGCATAACAACAGTGTAGTTCACCTGTGTAGAAAGAAAATAACTGGTGTTTCCCAGTAGCTCTGAGGGGAGTGAGAGGAGCAGTCAGAACACCAGCTGGCAAATGACCGACCTTCAACGATGAAATGTGGTTGAAATAATGTCCGTTGTTTCAATGTTGAAAACTCTTTGAAACAACTGTTAATATTAAACGGTTGTGAGATACTCATAAATCAACGTTGAAATTTCAGCTTTAAATCAACATAATGTCTTAATCATCCTGCTTCATAAATATGATCATTATTATTATTATTTTACTGGCATTTTTCATATTTTGATCATAAGACCTCTTCAAAAATCTAAATGTATATGTTAAGAATAGCAAACAACAGCAACAATATTAGTAACAGGCAAATTAAGTTTGCCTTACTTGCCTGCCGCCCACTGTAACAGCGTGAAAACTGTGTTAACTGACAATCAGCGCCTCCACTGAGGCGTGCTGAGGACACACGTTTTGAGGCGGTCTGATCACACCCGTTTTGAGGCGAACTGAGCACACCCATTTTGAGGCTGACCGAGTGCTCCTGCGCTGCGGCGACGCGCGCGATTCACCAACGTTCAGCTGAGCCGGAACAGCGTTTAGAGCTGCTTCTGGAAACTTCGGGGCTTTGAAACGCGTTTGATGAGTAATACTTGGTTTATTTGACGTACGAACAGTTTTAATCGGACATTTACTTAGACTTAGCTCTATAATCTGATAATGCTGAACTCTTTATACAGTAAATCGAAAATTATCGTCACTTGATAAGTTAGCTAGTTAGCCGGTGGTCTGCTGTGGTAAGCTAGCCAGGTTGGTTGTCTGCTGTCACAGTGTAAGAAATCATGAAGTCAGTTAAATGGTAATTTTTCTAATTCCTATTTTAAATTGGAGCGACGCTGTTGAATTCATGCTCTTAATCTAACTTAGCTAATAAACTGAGAGTTAACGTTGTCAGTCTCTTTAACAGCTCGGCTAGAAGACTGTTCAATTCTGGCTAACCTCTGCTAAACTAGCTAGCTAGAAAGGGAAAGTTCGTGAACGAGCTTGAAAAAGCCAGTTAATTTCGTTAAAATGTTAAACGATGAACTTCATTAAATGATGTTGCCTGGTGACTGTAGAGTGTGTTAAAGCTGTAGGATGGCGCGGCAGACGGCAACACCGGTTTGGAGCTCTGTCGTGCTGTCTGAAGCTGTGCACTGTGAGCTGCTGTAACCAAAACCAAATTCCTTGTATGTGTAGCATACCTGGCCAATAAAGCCTGATTCTGATTCTGATAATGATGAAAATGATGTGACCTGGTGGCTGTAGAGTGTGTTAAAGCTGTTTGAGTATTACTATTAAGGTTTAAAGCTGTAGATCATCTTTAAACCGATGTAGTCTGGTGGCTGTAGAATAGGTTAAAACTGTTTAAATGTTGCTATTGAGGTTTAAAACTGTAGATCATGGTTAAACCGATGTAGTCTGGTTGATGTAGAGTATGTTAAAGCTGATTAAATAAATCCACTCGTACTTGTTGAGTTACGAATTTGTATATTTTGGACTTATGGTTATTATGCTATCCCAGGCAGATGGTAGATGAGTGATATGATATTCCAGGTTGCTACAGATTGCTAGGCAGATACAGTGGTATCTATAGTAACTTTTATGGTCTTACTGAATAGTTGATACAGTATTTCTAGATGGTGATTCAGATAATTTTTGAAAAGTAACAAACCCTGCACGCGCTGTCCTTCATACTGAGACATTTCATACATGTGATAGAACTGACCAGGGCCCTTCTCCCCGCCCCGCTTCTCACACATACAAAACTTACACTCCACTACACATCCACACTCTGGTTTTAAGCCCTTCGAACTGTCTTTTGGATCCCTAAATTACTGCATTGTATCTGACAGTGAAACTACACTACTGTTGCTGAGTATCCACTGTGCATCCACTGTGCTTTGTGCCTTTGTGGAACCAACTGTTCCAATCTCCATGGTAACAGCGACACCCCTGATTGGTGCAACTCCCCGTAAGACTTGTGGGTAATGTATTTCATTATGAGGAATGAGGCATGAAAACGCGATTTTCAGACTTTGTTATAAGAAGTTGAAATCAGACTGACACGTGTCGTTAATTGGAACCGTGGACCATGGTCTCACAGTCTCATAGCTCTTGGTAAGTCTGCGCTAGCTGGATAAAATATTACAGGTAAATATTTTAAATCCCCAAGGTTATAATGAATATTATATATATATATATCCATCCATCCATTTTCTAAGCCGCTTCTCCGTCAGGGTCGCGGGGGGGTGCTGGAGCCTATCCCAGCAGTCTTCGGGCGGAAGGCAGGATACACCCTGGATGGGTCGCCAGTCCATCGCAGGGCAGACAGACAGACACAGACAGTCACTCACACACTCACACCTAGGAGCAATTTAGCACGTCCAATTGGCCTGACTGCATGTCTTTGGACTGTGGGAGGAAACCGGAGAACCCGGAGGAAACCCACGCAGACACGGGGAGAACATGCAAACTCCACACAGAGAGGACCCCGGTCGCCCGGCCAGGGAATCGAACCCAGGCCCTCCTCGCTGAGGCGACAGCGCCACCCACCACGCCACCGTGCCGCCCTCTATATATATATATATATATATATATATATATATATATATATATATATATATATATATATATATATATATATATATATATATATATATATAAACAAGTTGTCACTGAGATTAACAGTTTGTCAGTCCTCTGTAGTTACTAAAGGAGGGCTTTATAGATTTCACCCACAATTAGCCAAGCATAAGAAGATTTTTGCGTTCCACAAATAAAAGGTGGCTGTTTAAATCTCCACAGAATATTTTGTCAGATTTGCAACTGTGCTAACCACCAAGTTTATTCTCCTCAAAGTCCCCACAGTTTTTCACTCCTCAGTGGTTGCCATGGTTACCGTTGCTACAGAAAAATCTGCAAAAGTGCTATTTGACTGGTCAGTGAACAAACCAAACGCAAAGCTACCTGAAGCCTCTTAGTCCAATCTAGAATTCTTGATCAGAGGTGGTGCCAAAAATATTTCTTGAACGTGCTATGTTGAAAATTAATGTTAACGGGTTAACAATTAAAGACAAACCAACAAAATAAACATCTCATGACCAAATAGTAGTCATATATTAATTAATCAAATATCGTCATATATTATGCAGATAATGTCAGAAAAACAAGTACACTGCCCATGAGTCCTCACATTCCACACACTGCCACAAAAAAATGGCCGATGTAAACATATTTTTATATACACCCTTATAGAGCTAATGACAGAGCAACAGCCCCACTTTGTCTCAGTGTATGAAAACAATTTACTACACCATTTACTACACATTCATGGTTTGTTCGCCAACCAATCAACAAGCGAAATGTTTGCATATAAACCATTTAATTGTGGGTAATACAATCAGTTCGGTAAAAGAGTATGAATAAAAGAGTATGGTCTGAGTTTAGTCTTAATTTGACAGTTTTGCTCTTTTGTTTCCCTAGAATGTTTTCGAAACAGGAAACAGCCTACGCTACAGCAGCTCCCGTCCGTGTGAAATGTGTGGCCAAATACACCTCGACCAGGGCTGAAAGCTTTGAGATGGTGGACAGTGTGGTGGCCAAAAAATCCTCAAAGTTGGTGGCTGCGTGTGCACTTTCTGATGGAGTAGTGTGTTCCGTAGCTCAACTAAAAGACGACGATTGTCATCGTCTAGAGGAAGGTCAATCATACATCTTAAAACACTATAATTTGATGGGTCGCTACGGACAGAAGAAGTTGTTCTTCTGCCCTTTGACCGCTGTATTTAAAACTTCAGCGGTGGCTGTGTCTTCTGCTCTAGAAACTATGTTACATCATGCCGTCTGCCCACACTCAAACTTATATGAAGAGCCAGGTAGCACTGATGGCTATTACACCCTGGAGGAGGACGTAATCAGAGTGAGTGATATGGGGCGGTGATTTGTCCGTTTTTCCCAAATAATCTCTTTGTATGTAATTTTATAATTATTAAGTGCCATCAAATGGTTTCTAATCCCTGGCAACAATATGGATAGTGTTCATCTAGAACATTTTTCTCTTCTGTTTGTGTCTTCATGCTTCTTAAATGGCTCGTTCACCGTCCCTCTGATTCTAAATTGTTGCTATGCCTTAGTTGAGCACCATGCACCTGCAGATCACCGGTTCAAGAAGTCACCCTGCAGTGTGCAGGGTCACAAATAGAAGCCACCCTGTGGCGAGAGGCGGCTGTCACCAATATGTCTCTTGGTGAACAAAGAACGCTCACTCACCTGAGGGTTAAGAGAGGCGGAAAGTTCAGTTCCGCATCCTACACTGAGGTCAAGGTAATTTTTAGGCTCTCAGTTATATTTATTTAACAATAAGGATACAGAGGTGAACAGAAGCCTATTTACTGAAATTTAACAGAAACATTTTATATTAGAATTTTTTTAGTATGATTTATACACTACATCCCTGAAGATGTTGCCAAAACAGTCATGCGCATAAATGTTCCTGTTTTAATCATGATTAGAATGATTAGAAGTAGTTTTTCAATATCAATAATTTACTTTTTTTTAAATATTAAGAATTCAACAATCATACGTAACAAAATCATTAATTTTCGTATGTTTGAAAACATTGCAATAAAAACAATCGTGTAACAATAAAGTTTAACCTATTATTATTATTATTACCGTTATTATTATAATTATTATTAGTAGTAGGAGTAGTAGTAGTATATTACACTGCTATTAATTCCGGTTATTTTATGAAAATAGCTTTAAAGAGGCTTTGAAATATCAAACAAGTATTTTCTTCTCTTTCCATGTAATAAATGTATTGAAATCATTAGCTCAGTAATGAGGAACTGATCAGGGCTGGGGGGCCCAAAAGTATCTTAGTAATAAGACCATTGTTAAATGGTAGCGCCAACATCACATGAATCGTTCTCTTGCACTTAAGATTATTCCACAAAGCTTTTTGGAAACTGGCCACTGACTGGCCATTATGGCAGCACACCGAACCACGCCTGAGTGATGAATTCACTTTTTTACACAGGGAGGCCAAGGTGGTGTTAGGACTCTTATTGGTATAGTGTAGGGTGTTTGCCCAGGTGGGGATTGAACCCCAGTCTACAGCGTAGAAGGCAGAGGTGTTAACCACTACACTAAACAATCACATTAAAATTAAAAATACAACATTAGAAAAAAAAAAACATTGCCATTTAATAGATCAAATTTGGAGACTGAACTTTATTTTGTGTTTATAAGGTGTTGTCATTGTTACTTTCACTGAGGTGAGCTATTTATTTTAATTAAAGCATGTATGTTGCAGCAGGATCCGACTCTGAACCGACTCCACAGACAGAACTGTGACTGTTCGACTGATTCATTGAAAAGAATCATTTAAAAAAAGGATTCGTCGCTCGCGAGACGGGACCGCTGTTCCGCCCCTGCGTTCTGAGGTAAGTTGGGACCGAGTCCTGTAGCTCTGATAAACGACGGCTTTAAACTACATTTTACTGAACACACGAACATAAGTCACATTTCAGTTGGTGTCTATGACATGATTCGGTATATTTTGATACGATTTGTAGCTTTACTAGTAGTACAGTTTGTTATAGAGCCGCTTAATCTTCGTTAGCTAGCTGCTAAGCTAACAGGCTAACCGAGAGTCTGCTAGCAATTAGCTCGCGGACTCACTGCCTACTGCAGTTCCTGCCGGTTATTCTGCAGAATCTGTATAGAGTGACCACTTTTTAAAGTTTAAAGCTACACTGAGAGTTTAGTTTGTCTTGTTTTGCTTTGTAACCACATTCATTGTAGCCTGTACATATAACGTTAGCTAACATTGGCATATATTAGCACTCAATAAGGTTAGGTAGTGTGTGAGGTAATGTGAGGGCTAATGTAATGAACAGCTTAATAATTCTGTTGGTGCTCTTACATTACCTCACACACTACCTAACCTTAGCTAAGTTAAGGTGAGAGCACCTACAGACTCTAAGGTCCCGTTAATTATGGGGCGTTATATTGACCAGCAGCGGGACTATTCATTACATTAGTGCAAAATGGTCTAAATGTAAAATTAAATATTCCATATGTGTTTTATTTGTTGTTCTGTCTGTGCATTTAACAGATTTTATCAATGACTGTTTAACCTGTGTAAGTAAAAAATGTTGTCTTGGACAATTCACCATGTTAGTTTGTCCTAGTTTTCTTAGTCAATTATTGATGTTAGGACATATGTAATAAATATTAGCATTTTTATAAATTTTCTTGAAACTGGAATGTACATCACATAGGTAGTTATGACAGTAAGTTAAGTAACTTAAAGGAGAATTGCACAGGTTTCTCAAAATCGCATAATTTAGTTACTGTGATGTGAACAGAATCACTTAAAATAGTTTGTGGTAAAACATTTTTGGTAAATTGTACCAAAAAAAAGAAAACAGATTTCTTTACAGTGGTGGTGACAGGAACCAGAAGTTGGGATGAATACAATGCAAATACAGTAATTTTACATTTTGTAAATGACAGTAAATCTACATATGCCTTCTGAGTTTATACGAAATGATGATGGCAAAATAGTGGTAAATCTGAAATGATATGTTTTCTTTGAGGACTGGTTTACCTCACAACACCCTGCATGTATTCTGGTTCTGGTTCGATCCTGGTTCCTGTCACCATGATTGTTAACAATTCAGACTCAGTATGTTTTTCTAGAATGGAGCATCTCACACCAAACCACTCTGAATGACTCTCTTTACCTCAAACATGTACCAGTGTGCCTGATCCAGCTCATGAAGAGCTCCATGAAAATGAAATCTATATTGAAGCAATATTAATAGTCTCCATGAGCAGGATTTTAAAAAAAAAGTTCTTACACAAGTCATTAGATGTACTGTTTGTTTTGTTTTTGTTGTCTGCTTATCTTTGTAGGAAGAGCTACCTAGTTTTAGCTCTGAAAATGTCTTAGACAGCTCTCTCTGTTCTTATATAAAACACAAAATGCATACTAAATTAACAATTTTTGTGGTACTCAAATCAAATTGTTCTTCATTTACAATAATGTGCACACCGTGACATGTAAATGTATTTGTACACCATGCTATTCTGTATTTATTTCTATTTGATTAAGTGTTTTTTTTTATTTCTGTGTTTTTCTTTACAGAATGTAATTAAGTTAGACAATGCTATTCTGTGTAAGCTGTGAATATTTTTTGCTTATTAGTCTAACAGAGTTTCTCTTTATTCACAAAACACAAGCATCTCCGCATGTATAGGCAAAAGCAAGTCATCATGTTACGTGTTTGTGTTGTTTTAATAACCTTCAAGAGGGAGTGCTCCAGAGTTTTAGAAAGCAAGCTTAGTTTGTTTTGGACAGTATGTTATATAAGCATTTATTATTAATTGTCTTCGTTCTGTTTCTGTGGCTTCTGTTTTCTAGGAGATCTTCATAGACAGTAAGTGTTTAAAATTTCTGTCAGATGATTCATTGAGGTACTAGACAAGCCTACCACACACACCATGCTAAAATGTGCATTTCAACAGTGAATAAAAAAAAAACTTTTCTAGACACATCACCAACAGCAATGTACTGAAGTTACTGATTTGTGTAGAATCAAAGCTACATTCTTCATTTTTACAATAATCCTTGTATCATATGATTTGATTATGGAGATTAAACAAGATTCTCTCAATTCAGACTTGCACAGACTTGAATGTCTTTTGTGAGCATTGTTGTAGACTGATGTCTTGTTTTTGTTGCTATTACAGGTGCCTTCATAGTTGCCTGAGATGGTACAGGGCATTCATTTAAGCTGACCAGGTTACTTAGTGAGTTTCCAGTTACTAAGATTGCCTTATACTCTTATTAGTTTATTATACACAGTGCAGTACTGATATGGCACCTACTTGCTTCACTTATTCATAAGACTTTAGTTTGCTTGTACAGTTGTTTGCAAATGTTTGGGCACCTCCGATCAAATTATGAGAGTAAGAGGTAATAGATTCTAGTTTAACATATCAGGGAAAAAATCAGAGATTCAATATTAAATGTGCTGCAACTTTTGCACATGCTACATTATGTTTTCCCAGCATGTTAAATTCAGTAAATAAACTAACCGCACTAAAACGTGCAGAAGTGTGTTCTCTGTAGACGATGTGTAACTTATTTTCACTTAGAAAATCAACAAAACTTGAAGTTTGACCTTGGTGTCCAAACGTTTGCATATGACTGGAACATGGAAAATGTAGCGACATTATGGGTAAAAACAATATTAACATTAATGTTATTTGAGCTTTTGCTACAGCAATTTCAGAGTCTGAAACCAACACAGTCTGCTATTTTAATGAATGTGGTGGACATTAGTCACAGAGAAAAATAATCCCAGAACTGATCAAGTTATTACAGTGATAAATGGAAAAATGTTCAGGACAAACATATACAATCATATGCACATTCACACACCTCCTCAAATGACATTTTCTTGAAAGTAAATGTCAACACAATAACAAACTTAAATAATGTCTTTTTCTGCTAATTTTAGTAAACAATTTCTATTTATTTGCTGAGCTTGACATGTTAAAAAAAACATTATATTAAGTATAAAATATGCCAGACTGTTAGAGAATATGTGTCTGGTGCACTCTCAGAGGTCAGTGCACTGCTGTGTGGTCAGGCTCTGGGTGACTAGGCTTTGGCTGCCCTGTCTGGCCTTACAGCTCACTGCCTGTATGTTCCTCCACTGCTGCTCAGTGAGGCTCAGGGTGCTGCTCCAGCTGTAGAGGCCGTTTCCCTTCTCCAGCACGCCCCCACTCACACTTACACCTGACGTCCAGCTGTTGCAATTTAATAATATAATTTAATAATATAAAGGAATAATGACTCTATACAGTTGAATGTAAAATTTAAACAGCTTCATTAACCAGAAAACCCAAACACATCACAGACGATGTTTCTAATTTATGATTTAAAGCTATTTATGCATTAACTTCTACTTACTTAGCTAAAAATTGTGTCTCCTTCAGTATTTCATAGCTGTCTTTTCCATTTATCTGACCTTAGTTACAACCAAACCATTGCAATTTTCAAAAAATCCTTTCACAAGGAGAAAACATTTATCATGCCAAAAAGTTTAAACTGATATTCCGCCAAATTCCAAGCGTCACTGCCTTTAACCATGACTGTGTATCTAATGATCAGTGAAGTCTTCAACTCTTCTTTACTCCCATATTTCTAAATCTAATATCTTTAAAACCTTGTTTTTCTGTGTTTACCTACATCATTGAGTTTGATGCTCCTCAAAAAGTCTAGGAGTAAATCTCATTGACTCACCATCCAAAAACCTCCCGACTGATTCTGACAGACACAACAAGCTAAACTCTGCTATGAAGATAAAGTTTAAACAGCTTATTGGCCCCTACTGGAAAACTGCACTGCGGCCATATGAGGAGAGAGACAGAAAGAGAAAGAGAGACAAAGGGTTAGAGAGGCTGTATGAACTGATAACTGTACATTGTATTTACATGTTAATGACAGTAAGTAAAGTTTTCTTTTATAGTGGTTCATATGCAGGAACCTTTGTATCAGTGACACATTTTATCATTATGGTTTTTAGTGTGTACTACAGGACGTGACTGTGGGGTGACTTTAATACTTCAGCACTGTTGAAAAACACATCTTCAGCTAATTAAAATTACAGTCTTTATAGTAATATAATAAAAGACGTATCTGCAGTGATGAACCGTGTGAGTTACTGCAGGTGAAAGACAGGAAGTGCAGCTGATAGAAGAGGGTTTTGCATGATCACAGCTCCACACACTTTAAGAGAGCTGGTGTGATCAACACTGGAGACTTCAGTCCTTTCAGACTCACTCACACACAGCACAATGATGACCACACTGATTCTACTGCTGACCACTCTGACCTTCTTTCCTCAAGGTGAGAGCACTTTTAGTTCTACACTCTTCTGAAGTGTTGAGTCTGATAAGAAAGTAATTTCAATATAAAGTGTTTTACCATTTTTGTTATTTTTTCTCTCTTTCTTCAGTTTCTCATCAAGCGGTTCAGTCTCCTGAGTTTCTGTCTGTTGAAGCAGGAAAGACTGTCTCTATTAGCTGTACTGGAACTAGTGGAGTTGATGATTATATGAGTTGGTACCTGCTGAGACCTGGAGAAGCTCCTAAACTCCTGATTTATAATGGAGACACACTCGAGTCTGGAGTTCCAGAATGATTCAGTGGTTCATATTCAGGGCTTAACTTTCAGTTTACCATCAGTGGAGTCCAGCCTGAGGATGCAGGAGATTATTACTGTATGGGGGTATATGAGGGTCCAGTGTTCACAAAGTGAAAAAGAGCCGTACAAAAACCTCCCTCAGTCAGACTGTACAGAGATTGCATTGTTGCAGCTGCATCTGCTGCAGATGTTGAGGGGAGATGAAAAGACAGAATAAAACACACACAATGTTCATGTTAACTTTCCCTTCCACACACAACAAAAAATCACCTGCTGACTTTAATGTAAGCAATATTGAGAACAAAATGCAAAGTTCTCCAGAAGTAACAGATGAACACTTCCTTGTTTACTACAGTATTAAACTACAGTAATATTCTGATATCTCTGTGTTAAAAATTCAGCACTTACTGTGTCTTCTTGTCAGGTTATAAGTGTAAATAGCATAGATGGACATAATAATAATAAGAACAACAACAACTTTATTTATTATTGTTGTATCTGCACCAGTATATTTTATCAGACCCCATGACCCCTTTTAGCAGTATATATTTTATCAATATATCTGACCCATTTTACATGTTGACATGGTTACATAACCTATCCTCTAGATTCAAGAGCACCTTCACTATAGACTAAAAACATTGGTCAGTTCTTTATCTACCTCTTCTACAAAAGAATGAACTGCATGTGTAAATACCAGCTGATCATAAAAAATTGCTGTATGCTGTCAGTGCTAGTATGCCTTATTATATTAACACTAATCTGCATATTTCAACGTTTTTTCATTGTCTACTTCTTTATCACCAGCTGCTTATGCAAAATTTTCTGTTCCACCTTAAACAGTGTAGCAGTTACATTCAGACACCTGCATTCTGCTACACCATTTAAGGTCGAATGAACCTTTAAGCTTTGCCAAAACAGGTTGACTAACTAATATATGCACACTCAGAGTTGAGGTAATATTTTATATTATTATTTATATAAATGTTATATTTGATTTTTCTTTTAATCTTAGAAAAGAACCAAATCTACTTCTGAAAAATCCTTCAGAGCTATAGGCTAATTCAGATGATTAGAACCCCCCACAAACACGTTCTTCTGCAGGAACTCTCAATCTAAGTGGGGGCTAGGTTTCTTTTGGATGCCTAGTTTTGAGAGATTTCCCATAACCTAGATTTAACAAAGGAGCTAAGATGGGTGATTCTGAGTAGTAGATGCTAACCTAAACACATCCACGTCCATCCATCCATCCATCCATCCATCCATCCATCCATCCATTTTCTAAGCCGCTTCTCCCCCAGGGTTGCGGGGGGTGCTGGAGCCTATCCCAGCGGTCATCGGGCAGAAGTCAGGATACACCCTGGACAGGTCACCAGTCCATTGCAGGGCCTAAACACAGGTCTGTTGTTTTTAATTTTGAGAGGTGTTTGATTAAAGCTGAAAATGGACTGACCTTGTCTCCACCAGTTTCTTCTGAGAATCCTCTTACAATACTCCTGGAATATTATAAATCTTTAAACAGGTAATTGTTTGCTTTTGGCTCAAAACACCAATAAAGTCACCATAATAGTGATTGATTCAAATTATTGAAGTACTGTAAGTACTTCAAGTACTGTAATGTACTTAAGGACAATACTGAGGCATTTTAACCTTGCTATTTTACACTTCTCTCTTCAGCTTCCATTCCAGCTGCTTATCAGTCAAGTTTCAAATATGCAAAACAGGGACACAGCAATGGAGTTTAAGATGGGACTCATTAAGGTCTAAGCTTGTATTAAACTCTAAACCTCAGCTAAGCTAATGACACAGCAATTACCCCAGACAGAAACATAGCAAGGATCCGATATACATAAACCAAAGTATATAAACTGGTATATACAAACTGATACATACATAAACCAATGCAAACAAACCAATACATATAAACCAATACATAACCATTTTGCTTAATATCACTTTGAATAAGAATTTTGAATTAAGTTGAAACTCTTGCTTAAACACACACCTGTTAGAAAAAACAGGAAAACTAATGTGCTTTAGAAGCCGGTATACTGGTTAACTAACATGACCACGTCAGGTGACTGACATAAACCAGCTTCTACCAGCTTGTAAATCTTGTTTTAAATTTCTGTTTCTTTAAACATTAGAGAATTACCCTCTTACAATCCCATGCTTTCTTCCTAATGCATTGAATAATTGGTGGCCAACAGCAAACTGCATATTCCATTGTTTTAATGGATCAGAGTCAGAAAATTCCTCCAATGGCAACATCACTCTGACCACAGTGATGAGCATAATTTTCCATCACAAGTTTCACAAATTTCCTAGCTTTTGCTTTTGGCTGCTGCACTGGAATACACCGGATGTTTTTCAGAAAGTGTTGAATGCACAAATTCCACTGCCACAACACCTATATAAGCCTTTTATTATTTATAACTGACATTAACTTATACTTATTCCAAGGGTGCATTTTGTGTTCAATCCTGGCAGTTATTAACAGTGTGTTTTAATCACAGGCTGATCATTTGACTGTTTATCCTGAGCATTTCTGCATGAACTCAAAGCAAGTATAACTGTTAATCATTTTCTGTCACAATGTCTCCCCCTGATGGGAGACTCTGATTAGACCTGCTCAGCTGGTCCTGCTCCACCCTGACCACACCTTTTATTATTACATGCACCTTTGTTTGGCCTTAAGACCTGTGAAGTTACTGTGTTCATACCTGAGTTCTAGACCATGTTGGTTTTGGACTGTGGGTTTCCTGTGTTTCACCTGTTTGCTTAACTGGTTTTAGATTATGGATTAGCCCTGAAAATGTTCGGGACTCAGACACAGTGTCAATCAGTGTTCAAATCTAGGCTGAAAACTCACTTGTTCAGTTTAGCTTATGGTAGTTAATGTTCCCCCTTAGATAAAGGCAGCAGATCCAGGGTTCCACAGACACAGGGAATTATAGTAAGCTGAGACGCTGGTGCTGGTCACTCAGGTAGACAGAATAAAACTAATTCCATCTCCCTGCCTTTTTTCCGAGTATACGACTGCCCACGTGTCTGGCCGGACACTGAAGGACGACTGACCGTCAAGCTCTCCTGCTACCCACTTCAAACTAGCTGCCCACCCTACATTGAAGTTATCATTGACTCCGAGCTATTACTTCTACTAATACTACTGCTATTAATATTAGTAGTGTAATCATTTGTAGGTTGTCTGACCAGAGGAGGATGCTTCCCCCCTTATGAGCCTTGGTTCCTCCCAAGGTTTCTTCCTCAGCTTAGAGGGATTTTTTCCTTGCCACTTTTGCCCCTGGCTTGCTCACCTGGGGGTTTTTACAACCCCAATTCCAGTGAAGATGGGACGTAGTGTAAAACACAAATAAAAACAGAATACGATGACTTGCAAATCCTTTTCAACCTGTATTCAGTTGAATACACTACAAAGACAAGATATTTAATGTTCAAACGGATGAACTTTGTTGTTTTTTTGTTGCAAATATTCGCTCATTTTGAATTTGATGCCTGCAACACATTCCAAAAAAGTTGGGACAGGGGCAACAAAAGACTGGGAAAGTTGAGGAATGCTCAAAAAAATGCTTGTTTGGAACATTCCACAGGTGAACAGGTTAATTGTAAACAGGTGAGTGTCATGTTTGGGTGTAAAGGAAGCATTCCTGAAAGGCTCTGTCGTTCACAAGCAAGGACGGGGCGAGGTTCACCAGTTTGTGAACAACTTCGTGAGCAAATAGTCCAACAGTTTAAGAACAACATTTCTCAACGTGCAATTGCAAGGAATTTAGGGATTTCATCATCTACAGTCCATAATATCATCAAAAGATTCAGAGAATCTGGAGAAATCTCTGCAAGTTAGCAGCAAGGCAGAAAACCAACATTGAATGCCTGTGACCTTTGATCCCTCAGGCAGCTCTGCATTAAAAACTGACATCATTCTGTAACGGATATTACCACATGGGCTCAGGAGCACTTCAGAAAACCACTGTCAGTGAACACAGTTCGTCGCTCCATCTACAAGTGCAAGTTAAAACTCTGCCATGCAAAGTGAAAGCCATATATCAACAACACCCAGAAACGCCGCCGGCTCATCTGAGATGGACTGACGCAAAGTGGAAAAGTGTCCTGTGGTCTGACGAGTCCACATTTCAAATTGTTTTTGGAAATCAAGGACGTTGTGTCCTCCGGGCCAAAGAGGAAAAAGGACCGTCCGGATTGTTATCAGCGCAAAGTTCAAAAGCCAGCATCTCTGATGGTGTGGGGGTGTGTTAGTGCCCATGGCATGGGTAACTTGCACATCTGCGAAGGCACCACTAATGCTGAAAGGTACATACAGGTTTTGGAGCAACATATGCTGCCATCCAAGCAGCGTCTTTTTCAGGGACGTCCCTGTTTATTTCAGCAAGACAATGCCAAGCCACATTCTGCACGTGTTACAACAGCGTGGCTTCGTAGTAAAAGAGTGTGGGTACTAGACTGGCCTGCCTGCAGTCCAGACCTGTCTCCCATTGAAAATGTGTGGCGCATTATGAAGCACAAAATACGACAACGGAGACCCCAGACTGTTGAGCAACTGAAGTTGTACATCAAGCAAGAATGGGAAAGAATTCCACCTACAAAGCTTCAACGACTCTGTTCACATCTTAATCCTTTAATTATGTAGAAATTGGAAACATTAGAAATTAGGTTAGAATTAGAAATTCCCCTTTAATTCCACTGTACAAAAGTGATGCAACTATGTAGTTGATGTTGGGGCCCGCTGATGTTTATGAGGGACGTGTTGTGTTTTTTTTCTGAGCAATACTTTAGGTCAGGGGTCGCAATCCAAATGGAAAGAAGGGCCATGTTGTCCTTTCAACAAAAAAACAAACAATCTTGGCAGCCATAACATTTCATGTCTCTTTTTTTGATGTAATGCAGGATTACAAAACAGATTCTTGTGGATATAAATTAAACCATAAGGTTGATTAAAAAGACAGTTGATCAAATGGGTTTATACCAAACCAGGTCAAAAACCAGAACAGCAAAACATGATATAAGGGAGATAAGGCAATAACTGAAGTAGATAAACAAGCAAGGGTTGAAACCAATGAGCCAATACACAGGTAATCCTAGCTGAAAGGGAAAACCCGAGAGTTGACAACGAGAAACAAAACAGGAGAACGGCTCGGGACCCCCTGACAAGACAGAGGCAGTACTTCACAAAGTTAGAGTGAAACAGGTGATACAATCAGTACTCAGGTTACATCTACTGATTGATGAATGATTGGTTGGTAGAGTTACATGACAAACTGAGGCATCTTGGGAATTGGAGTTCGTAAGACAGTGTGAGTCCCACTAAGAACCGGGAAGCATGACAAATGAAGTAGCATTTCACCATCTTGGCTGTAAATATTTCTCAGTATGTGTTAATGTACTAGTGTAGGATAAAAAATATAAATGAAAACACAGACATACTTTGCTCTACTTTAAGCTTTAGCTCAGCTATTGCTGCTTTTCTTGCATCTCTGACAAGAAAATTTTCCTCAAAAGTGGAACAGTTTCTTGTAAAATGTCTCTCAATGTTCAACTTTTTACGAGGCTGAAGTTGCTTCTCATTTACCAGCTTCTTGTTTGAATTTTCCCATTCCACCTTAAATAGTGCCTGAGGCCTGAAACAGGGCAGTCAAAGAGCCTCATGAGGCTCAGGAGCCACATGTTGACAACCCTTCTAGGTCATCAGCTCTCAAACAGGTCCTTTGGGCAACCTACACATTTAAAAAAGATGGTTCCTTAAAGGGTTTTTAGTGAACAAAATGGTTCTACAGAGAACCATGAACACTCAGAGAACTCTTTGCATGATTAAATGGTTCTTTGCATAATCATATGTGTTTATCTATGCAGCCATTATGGCTGCCCTTCCTCAGTCTTTGACCTTCACCATCTGCTGAAGAAGAAACAAGTAGTAAGAAACAGAAGTAAGTCAGTTTTAGATAGTGTTCCTCAAATGCTGCTGTACATATATCAGTTCACATCAGTCAACATCTAGACTCCTTCTTAGACTGTAACCCAGAACACGTCATCATGGCTTTCACTCAAAAATCTGGAGCTGGAGGTGTTGAACTCTCCTGAAGAGTGGAAATGGCCACTGCCGACATATCAGGGTGTGGGCAGAGATGGAGGCGCACCTTTCCCGGAAGGCACCGTGGTGTTACAGTTGTTGTTGCCTGGGACATCATCATGCCACTTTAGACACCATCCACCTTTTAATGATCATCATCAGATCTCTCTGGCACTGATATTGGACAACATCATGAGAAAGCCAGACCAGCTATTTTTTTTTACAGAAATCAGTGTTCACACAGCGCAGCGGCGTTCCAGAGAAAAGGAGAGATGAGATTTCAGTGGGAGTCCCTGATTTAGGAGATGAATAGGCCTGCTCCCAGGATATCTATGCTCACCCTATCGCAGCCAGAGCCCACCAGCCTGCCCACAGCTCTATTACACACCTCTATAACCTAAGAATAGCTCAGCCAGTTTGCATTAATGTCCTTGTAGTTAATGACTAATAAGCCTCAGTGTGTAATAAGGCTGAGATTTTAAGGGGTTAAAGAGATGAAGGAGCCAACTGATCAGTTTATCGGCTTATAATACCTTCGATTAATCTGTTCATTATGTCCTTGGTTAATCGATTAATTCAAGTTATAATGAACTGAATAATTGAACTGATTAATCGATTAATTGAAGCCACATCAAACATACAACAAGGGTCAGTTAAACACTATTTCATTTTATCTCTGCATCATTGCCTTTAATTCTGCACAGGCCATCACTTCCTCTGTAGCAGCACATCTGATGGCATCAATTCACACTTACCTTTTTTTTAATATTTTGGTCTTCTTAACCTTCACAGACTTGTAACCTTACTCCTCTGACTTATTTTAAATATGAACTAATATTGGGTTACAATAAGTACAACAATGAAGGCCCAATGAATGAAATTACAGTCAGGCCTAAACACATTTGGAATATTTAAAAATATCTGCATTTGTGTGCAACAAACATCTTAGACCCATACATTCTTACTATCTAAAATCATAAATCATATGAACAGTTTGAAGACATGGACAAGGATTCAGGTTCATTTCTTGTATCTTTTGTTCTTTTGTCTCATGCATAAATGACAAAACAAGCGTTTTCTCCATTTTTGATTCAGTGCAATATTCAAGCTGTTTAAATGTAAACAGTCAGTGGAATATATCTTTCCCTTTACATGCTGTAGTTTACAGTGACTGCTTTGCTAAAGAAAGTCTGCCTTTGAATATTACTGGTACAGCTTATAGATTGTTAGCAGTTTATTGACTAGGTCAACCAACACTGAGATCATGTTCTATACATGCTGTATTGAAATATAGTTGTTCTCCAGCGTATGATCAAAACTGCCCAGTCCATCTCAGGAGCACTACAGGACATTTATCACACCAGGGTCATCAGAAGGGCACAAAACACACCCCCAGGACAGACTCTTCACACTCCTACCTTCAGGCAGACGTTAGAGGAGTGTGAAGTCCAGGACAACTAGTCTGACCAACAGTTTCTATTCACAGGCCATCAGGCTGGTGACACCTCACTAACTACCTTTTCCCCCCTCCCACTCTGAACTAGTTTAACCTTGCACTCAACAACTGCACCTTACCTACACTGTACTGCTGCTGTTAGAACAATACTGTTTACATCTATTACTTGCACAGAATAATATTGTTTACTGTTTGCATCTGTTATTTGATGCACTTTATGAACAGCTGCTCCACATATTTGCACATTCGCACGTGTAACTTTAATTTTATTTCAACTTTGCACATATTGTACACTTATTTGCTTTTACTTTTTACTACTGTTTTTTAGTTATTCTTGTATTTTCTTTTTTTTATTCTCTTAAGAGTACATATGGTGAATGGAGGAACAGCAAAGTAAGAATTTCATTGTACAGTGCAACTGTCTGTTCTGCTGTGCACATGACAATAAAACTCTTCAATCTTGAATCTTGTTCTATGAGACAGTTATTAGGTTTGTGTATGTACACGTGCATCCTTACTATGGCAAAGAATGTGGACACACAAGCATATGTGATACAGCCTGATATAACAAATTACGTTCAGTTACTTGTAACTTGAAATCTGAACAATCAGACTAAAAAGACAGATTTAAGAAACAAATCTGATGTGCCCTGCAGTGTGAAAAAAGCCCTAAATGTGTGTATTTGTAAGCATCTCAAACAAACATTTGTTTTTTTTTTTTCCATCTAATGGACAACTGAACATTTCTCTTTGATCTCTTAGCTGTATGTCACATAATACACAACAGAGCCTTGAGGATTTTTGAGGATGTTTACTTTAGGAAATCTTCAGTACAAAATTAGCTCCGTTCATGACTTGGCAAAACAGAGCTGAGGGGAATCCACGCTAAGCATTACTTACTTCTGACTGGTCTAGCCAAAGCACTCCACTGTTTCTGCTCCAATCTGCGGCGTGATAGTGAAAACGCATGATGTAATTCATGGTGAAAGTAGGTCACTTCAGTTCAAGAGGAAATGAAGTAACAGAAGGGTTACTAAAGGGCAGACATAAGCAGGAGCATACATTTGAGCTGTTATTAATGCACATTTATTAAAAACTGAGTACTATTTAAGGTTTTATTAAACAAAGACAAATTGCACTGCTTGGTGCAATTAAGTTTCAGCACAATGACACAAAAAGGATCTATTTTGTTGGCCTAAATGTGCTGAGCTGGGCAGCAGAAGTAGCCATGCCTCTTGTCTCATCTTTGAGGTCAACTCGAAGTTTTGTCACAAATTATAAATCACAGTGATTATTATTACTATGAAACTACATTATGTAAGTTTTGGGGAACTTTCTGGAGGACGTGAAATCGCACGCAACATCCAGAAGAACATTTTGTAAGTGGATGAATGTGATGATCGCAAACACATTGAGGCCTCAGTGAATGACAAATCTTCTCAGGATGTAAGTGAATTATAATGTCACCATATCTTAAGTATACTGGTGATTTTACATTTAAGGCCTATTTGTCAAGCCAGATGTTATTTTTGAGCTTTTATGTGTAACGTTAATAAGTCTGGTTTTTAAATGATTACTCAAGCAGCACACACAATATTTTAGTGTTTTTTATTTCCCCCTGACACTTGAAGTAGTGCTACTTCTTTCAGTTTTAACAAAATATGCACACAGTGCAGCTTTATTGTTTTTATGAAAAAGAAGCAGAAGTATTACGATAACTTAGAAAAGTCTTCTTTGAGGTTTTGACTGTCTAACACAAAAGTCCTGAGTCAAGCTGGAAGTATTCAACAAGTAGCTAAAGAGGAAAGAGGCAGGGCTTGGCAGCTGGCCTGCCACTGGAGCAGTGCAGTTTTCCTTTACTTAAATTAGTGGGTGTGACTTTCTGTGTGAGCAGTGGGCAGTAGTAGGAGGAATTTTTTTGGAACACTTTAAATGAAAGTCAGCAAGCTGCATAAATGCTTGGAGCTTGGAACTCTGCTGTAAGCAGGTAGGATTTGATGGCTCTATGTGTATATGTGAAAGAATTCTCTAAAAGCAGCTCTTTTATCTATTTTCATCTGTAAACACGAACAGGTTATATCACTTTTAGCTGTGGTCTGACCTCCGCGGAAACCATTATTCATCTCTCTCTTCAAAGTTCAGTTTGCTTTATTGACATGACAAATGTACATATTTGTATTGTCAAAGCGTTCATAGTATAAATAAACAGTGAAAATATGCATAAAAATATATATTAATTAAAGATTTGAAGTGTTAATTAACTGTCCTCTTTTTCTTCTCTCTCTCTCTCTCTCTCTCTCTCTCTCTGTCCTCTTTTTCTTCTCTCTCTCTCTCTCTCTCTCTCTCTGTCCTCTTTTTCTTCTCTCTCTCTCTCTCTCTCTCTCTCTGTCCTCTCTTTTTCTTCTCTCTCTCTCTCTATCTCTCTCTCTCTCTCTCTCTCTCTCTCTCTCTCTCAATTCAATTCAATTCAGTAAGCTTTATTGGCATGACCATAGTCAGATACAGTATTGCCAAAGCATCATCAAAAACAACACAGATTAACTTTCTGAACATTAAACAATTAAAATAATAATTATAATAACAATTAAATTTAAAATTAGTTAGTGATACTGTAACACAGTCATACAAAGATATAATATATACATTAAATGTTTACAAATAAAAGATATTTACAATCAGGGCAACTGGTGTGTGTGTGTGTGTGTGTGTGTGTGTATGTTGTGTTTGGGTGGATCACTCACTGTCTCTCATGTTGTGGCAGGCTGTAACGTACCGTGCTGCCAGGGTGCTGCTGTCTCTCTGTTCTCCTAGCAGGAGGGGCAGTGTGAGGTCAGCAGAGAGACGCTTAAACTGGGGGTGAATTTTCTCAAACTGTTTAAAGTAAATTTCCTGCAGCTCTTTGAATTTTTCACACTCTGTGAGGAAGTGCAGCTCTGTTTCTACAGCATTGCTGCTGCACAGCTGACACACTCTCTGCTCTTTAGGCAGCCAGGACTGTCTATAGCGGCCGGTCTGCACGGCCAGGCTGTGTTCACTGAGTCTGTACCTCGTCAGCGTGGTTCTGTGTTTGAGGTCAGTCACTGTGCTCAGGTACTCCGCTACAGTGTACTGACGTTTTAGGGCCAGATAGCATTGCATTCTGCTCTGTGCTTGTGTCTGTGTGTTCCAATGGGTGATGTAGTTTTGTTTTTGAAGTGTTAAAATTTGGTTTGGTCTGATTGTTTGTACTACAGACTGGTCCTGACGTGTAACAGTGTTAGTGTGTGTTAATGTACTCAGCGTCAGGACCAGCTGTGTGAGGGAACTCTTACCTTTGCTCAGCTCTTGGCATTGCAGGGCTTTATGGTGATAGGAGTGGGGGTCACTGTTTTGTAGGTGTAGCCAATATTTAATAATTCTTTTTTGAATTTTGAGTAATAGGGGGTATTGTCCTAATTCAGCTCTGCAGGCGTTGTTTGTTGCTTTTCGGTGCACTTGTAGGATATTTTTACAGAATTCGGTGTGCATCATTCTGTGGGATGTTTCTCCCATTGGTCAAAATTATGATTTGAGAGTGTCCCCCATACCTCACTACCATATAGGAGAATGGGTTCTATAATTGATTGGAATAATTTGAGCCAGATCCGGATTGGTATTTGAACAGGAATTTGTCGTTTGATGGCGTAGAATGCTCTGCGTGCTTTCTGTCTCAGCTCATTAACTGCTGGACTGAAGTTTCCAGTTGAACTAATCTTCAGTCCTAAATAGTTGTACTCTCTACAGCTGTTTAATTTATGTGTCCCTAGTGTGAAGCAGGAAGTGCTTCCTTGAGATCTGGATCTCTTTTGGAAAATGATAGTTTTGGTCTTGTTTAGGTTCACTGCCAGGGCCCAGGTCTGGCAGTACTGCTCCAGCAGGTCCAGGTTCTGCTGTAGGCCCTGCTCTGTGGGGGACAGCAGAACCAGGTCGTCTGCGTAGAGCAGGAACTTGATTTCTGAGTCGTGCAGTGTGAGACCGGGTGCTGCAGAGCGCTCTAAGGCTGTGGCCAATTCGCTAATATAAATGTTAAACAGTGTTGGGCTTAAGCAGCAGCCCTGTCTCACTCCATGCTCCTGAGAAAAGAACTCTGTTTGTTTGTTGCCAATCTTTATGCTGCACTTATTATTTGTATACATAGATTTAATAATGTCATATGTTTTACCCCCTACACCGCTTTCAAGAACTTTGTAAAATAGGCCGTTGTGCCAAATGGTATCAAAAGCTTTTTTGAAATCAATAAAACATGCAAAGATTTTATTTTGGTTCTGTTTCACATGTAGGTCAATTAGGGTGTGTAGGGTGTAAATATGATCTGCTGTTCTGTGATTTGGGATGAATCCAATCTGACTTTTACTCAAGACACTGTGATTCATAAGGAAGTCTATAAGTCTTGAATTAATAATACTGCACAGTACCTTCCCCAGACTACTGTTCACACAGATGCCTCGGTAATTGTTAGGGTCGAATTTGTCTCCACTTTTGAAGATGGGAGTTATAAGACCTTGACTCCAGATGTCAGGGAAGTAACCTACACTCAGAATCATATTGAACAGTTTAAGAATGGCCAGTTGGAACTTTTTACTTGTAGATTTGATCATTTCATTTAAAATGCCATCAGATCCGCATGATTTTTTAGATTTTAGGGTTGATAATTTGTTTTGAAATTCCTGTTCAGTAATGGGGGAGTCCAGGGGTATCTGGAAGTTTTTTATTACCAATTCTAAATTACATAGTTTTTCTGTGATATTTTTCTGTTCAGGTTTTGTATTTGTGGGCATTTTATTATATAGTAATTTAAAATGCGTGGTCCAAATTTCCCCGTTTTGAATAGCCAATTCTTCTGAGCTAGTTTTATTGAGACAGTTCCAATGTTCCCAAAACCTATTTGTATTTATGGACTCCTCAATTAGTGTCAGCTGTTTGTGTGTGTGTTGTGCTTTTTTGATTCTGAGTGTACGTTTATAGAGTTTGAGAGTTTCGCAGTACTGAAGGCGTAAATCTGCGTTACTCGGGTCTCTGTGTTTCTGATTTGATAATTTCCTTAATTCTTTTCTGATTTTTTGACATTCTGTGTCAAACCATTTGTCATCGTTTGGCTTTTTGGGTTTGTTCTTTAATTGTTTTAATTTGCATATTTGGGCAGTCCTAATGAAAATGTGGTTCACCTTCCTGACTGCGAGATTAATGCCTTCATTACTGTGAGTGTATGTTGTGTCCAGAAAGGCGTCTAAAAGTGTTTGAATTTCTTGTTTTCCAATTGCTTTCTGGAACTCTTCTGTGCTGTTTTGGGCCCATCTCTATGGTCTCCGGATGTTGTACAGCTTACTGGGCTGTGTGTGCGCAGTGCTGTTAGTCTCTATCCTTTTAATGAACACAGTGATTTGGCTGTGGTCAGACAGAGGGGTTAGTGGTCTTACAGTGAATGCGCTGAGAGAGAAAGGGTCTAAATCTGTTATTACATAATCTACTGTACTATTGCCAAGAGGTGAGCAAAATGTAAATCTTCCTAAAGAGTCCCCTCTTAACCTACCGTTGACGATGTACAGACCCAGACTCTGACAGAGCTGCAGGAGGTCTTTTCCATTGCGGTTCACCTGTGAATCAGAATTATATCGGGGGAGGTTAGTTATGTTTTTTGGGTATTGATGTCCGAATATATAATTGTTACCGTTTTCAGTGTTGAGATCAGGTAGAGATCCTGTGCGTGCATTCAGGTCCCCACAGATAAGCACGCTTCCCTGGGCCTGGAAACTGCTGATCTGATCGTGTACATTGGGAAAGCAATCTTCATTAAAGTATGGGGATTCACTGGGAGGGATGTATATGGTACACAGGAAGATGTCTTTTGGAGTGTTTGTAATTTCTTTGTTAATTTTCAGCCAAATTTGGGATTTTTCTGACTTTATTGGGACTATAAATTTAGAAAGTTCAGATTTGTACCAAATAATGATTCCGCCAGAATCTCTACCTCTTTTAATATCAGGGTGTTTAACAGAGGGGATGATGATCTCTTTATAGTTTGCGGGACAGTGAGTGATGGAGTCAGATTTACACCAGGTTTCTTATAGGATTATGATGTCGATGTTTTTTGTGTTATTCGTGAATTCATTGTTTTTACTTTTGAACCCAAACAAAGATGAGTGTATGCCCTGAATGTTCCACATTGAGATAGATAGAGATTTCATGTTAACAGTGAGGATACAAATACAAATGTTTTTTTTTTTTTAAAAAAAAGGAGATAAATCCATATCGGTAAGTTGATATGCATACATATTGATAAACCAACTATTACCAAACTATGTGCAATTACAATCATATAAGTTTTATCTATTTGTTTTATGTTTTTAATAGTTAATTTATTTATTTATGTGATTTCTGTGTGTATAGTGATTATCTCTCTCTCTCTTTCTTCTCTCTTTTTCTTCTCTCTCTCTTCCTCTCTCTCTTTCTTCTCTCTCTCTCTTCTCTCTTTTTCCTCTCTCTCTCTCTCTCTCTTTCTCTTTCTTCTCTCTTTTTCTTCTCTCTCTCTCTTTCTTCTCTCTTTTTCTTCTCTTTCTCTCTGTCCCCTCTTTTTCTTCTCTCTTTTTCTTCTCTCTCTCTCTTTCTTCTCTTTCTCTCTGTCCCCTCTTTTTATTCTCTTTTTCTTCTCTCTCTCTCTCTCCTCTCTTTTTCTTCTCTCTCTCTCTCTCTCTCTCTCTTTTTCTTCTCTCTCTCTGTCCTCTCTTTTTCTTCTCTCTTTTTCTTCTCTCTCTCTCTCTCTCTCTCTCTTTCTTCTCTCTTTTTCTTCTCTCTCTCTTCCTCTCTCTCTCTTTCTTCTCTCTCTCTCTCTTCTCTCTTTTTCTTCTCTCTCTCTCTTTCTTCTTTCTTTTTCTTCTCTCTCTCTCTCTCTTTCTTCTCTCTTTTTCTTCTCTCTCTCTTCCTCTCCCTCTCTTTTTCTTCTCTCTCTCTCGGTCCTCTCTTTTTCTTCTCTCTTTTTCTTCTCTCTCTCTTCCTCTCTCTCTCTTTCTTCTCTCTCTCTCTCTTCTCTCTCTCTCTTTCTTCTTTCTTTTTCTTCTCTCTCTCTCTCTCTTTCTTCTCTCTTTTTCTTCTCTCTCTCTCTCTCTTTCTTCTCTCTTTTTCTTCTCTTTCTCTCTGTCCCCTCTTTTTCTTCTCTCTTTTTCTTCTCTCTCTCTCTTTCTCTCTCTCTCTCTCTCTCTCTCTCTCTCTCTGTCATCTCCTTTTCTTCTCTTTTTCTTCTCTCTCTCTGTCCTCTCTTTTTCTTCTCTCTTTTTCTTCTCTCTCTCTCTCGGTCCTCTCTTTTTCTTCTCTCTTTTTCTTCTCTCTCTCTTTCCTCTCTTTTTCTTCTCTCTACTGTTTGATGATTAAAATAAGAAAGAAGCACGCTTGGGAACCTGTACGTTAACACAAAGGGTACCTTTGTTCTCAGTAGGTTTAGATATAGTTTAGATAATAAAATTGTGACCCCTCCTCCCCTCCCCTCCCCATATACCAAGGTTTGTTGTTGTCAGTTAAGCTTTTTTTTCGTTCCCAAAGACAGAGCTGTGATGTCATGGTACAAAAAATTTCCTTTACTTACTGGCATCCCCTACTGAACTCCCCCTCTCAATGTAATATCAACCAGACAGACAGTCTTTTAATTAAGCACGTGCTATGTGTATAGGCTGCAACCACACACTGAGGTTGGGAGGATTCAGCCACCAGATGGAAGAGAGGGTAAAAGAAAAAAATCTGGTAATCTGGGGGGATTTTTTGTTAACTGGGCATATATTAATTTCAGGCCAACATACAAACATTTCATAGTAGCAGTATCAGTGTGATACAAGCATTAGAGTTGTTCTTTATTTTTTTGTGCAGAGCCAATACTAAATCTATTTTCATACCAGAAAATTGTTTTTGTGGAAAACAAAATCAGTATCTGTGGAAATGCAGAGCCAATACTAAATCTATTTTCATGCCAGAAAATGTCCTTATGACCTTAATGCATCTTCAATTACAGGACTGAAACTGTGAGCACTTTCATCACAGAAGGTCCAAAAATGGTACTGTTACAACTAACAGTCCTAACAGCATTGGTTGCTGCACAGTCACGTCCACTGAGACATGTAAGTATGTACTGTCAAGGTTGTACTACTTTCCTTCTCTTCCTGAAGGTCACTAGTTGTTCATACTCCATTGTGCCTTTTCATATGTGAGGCCCATTAAAACTCATCAAGTGTGAATATGTTAAAGTACCATCAGAGCAGAATTACAATTAGGGCATTTGGCAGATGCTTTTATCCAGAGCGAGTTACAATTTGACAATTTTACACAGGTAGGCAAGGTGGTGTTAGGAGTCTTGCCCAAGGACTCTTATCGGTATAGGGCAGGGTGCTTACCCAGGGGAAATTGAGCCCCTGTCTACAGCATAGAAGGCTTACCCAAGTGTTACCCAACAAGCTATTCCAACCACAAAAGTTTACCTGAGAAGGTGGTCTAAAGATAAACTTTAGAGTGTTTTTTTAAACTGGGTTTTTGAACTTTTCAGGATCCACATACCATCTGCCTGCATTGTGAGAAAATTTGTTCTCATGGATGCTGCACCTATCCAGTACCAGAGGAAGCACTCAAACACCAATGGAACAAAGATTGTGAGCAGGAGTGGTTTACAAAGGTGAGGCCAAAATCTGCCCTTACCTTGTTTCACATTTAATATACTACACTGATCAGTTAGTGCTGCTGGGTATTGATCAAATCAAAATATTTTGAGTGACAATGTTGGCATTAATAAAGTGAATGCATTTTTACATTTATGGCAATTGCTCTTATCCAATGTGCCTTACCATTTATTTTTGTCACAGTGGTAGGCAAATATAGCATTATGAGTCTTTTTGGTTTAGCATAATGTTCATGTCTGAGCGGTGACTTGAACCCCAGCCTGCTGTGTTCTATAAAGTATATTGCACTTTGTACTGTGTGTTTTGTTCCATGTTGCACCATGTTCCTCGGAGGAATGTAAATTTCCTCCACTGTGTACTTGTACATAGATAGAATGACAATAAAAGCCTTTTGACTTGACTTGATATTGCTTTAAAAATATAGCTAAAACTGAAAAACAACAAAAAAGTGGACTTTTTTAGGCTGAAAGAATTTAGGCTGAGGGACTGGACTCTGAAGGAACTTTCCAAGCAATAAAGAGCTTTCTGAGACCTTGATTTATGTCCACCTACCACAGGCAGCACTGGCATGGTGCAGTTGGTACAAAAAAGTGAAGGTAGAGAGAAGGCAGACACATCAGTTAAAAGGTAGTTAGGTTTAAAGAAGAAGTAGTTTCAGATGTGATCTTCCTTCCAAACCTAATTTATGTAATTATCTCCATTTAACTGAGTGACTGAATGTTTCCTGTTTTCTGTATTGTTCCTGTATAGGATGGACGTTTATTGGTTGATGGCAGCTCTTCTGCATCAAACAGAATCCTGCCCCCTTTAGTTCTTGCTGTGTCTCCAGCCAACTTAACCATACTGTACTGTATTAATGGGCTTCGGTATAAAATGGCCTGTCATGGCTCCCAAGTAAGTTCCTTTCCAACATTACCGTTCAGTATCTGCTGCTTTGTAGTGCCCTATAAATCATGATTGCTTTTTCTAGAGCCTGTGCTAGAGCACATTTTAAAAAAAGATATTTATAAACATGTGACTTAAAGCAGAGGCTTTATCTTTATTAATGATTCCTTTTCTTTTTCAGTATCAATGCCAGGCCACATATACTGGTATGCACCTGCCACTTTTGTGTTTAACTTCTTTGAAAGGTTGCAGTTCAGTAGCATCTATTGGAACAGTGAACATTTGTGCAAATGCTGTGATCATTAACACCTGCTAGTTGAATTTCTGTAGTTTATAATTCAGTTTTTTAACTTCATGCTTTGTCATTTTCTGTTTCTTTGTTTAGTGGAGAACAACACAAGTAAATCACCTTCAAACTCTGGTAAGTAGTGAAATTTAGTTTTATTTTAATTCCTCAGCTGCAGTTTAAACATAGATATTTTATACAGTTCACTGAAACAATGAGAGCATTGTGAGAGTTGAGTGCTGATATTTCAGTAAAGTAGGATTGTTGATATCGTTTAGTACATGTAATGAAGTGTCTTGTGTTTGGTTAGCTGCAAGTGACACAAGTATCAGGACCATAACCTCTGGTGAGTATCCAATCATAGGGATTGTATGTACAATTCTGGCAGACTGAGAGAAAATGCTGAAACTCTGGATTTTATGATGGTGTGTCTTACCAGGTCTGCTGTGGCTGCTGCTTCTCCTCCATTTGATTGCAGGACTCATCATCATCTAGTGCCATCACAAATCAAGCCTAAGGTTAGTGTTGTAGTCAAGACCATTAAGTCAAGTTAAGACAGAGACTGGAACACATCAAGCCAGAGTTAAGACAGAGACTTTTAGTAGTTGAGTCCAAATCAAGTCCGAGATCAGTAGTGGCCAAGACCGGGACCAGTTTAAGATGTTTTTTTCAAAATAAAATAAAATTGAAAAGTAAAATTTGTTTGTAGATAATTGTGGCTTCATTGTCATGAATTAAATATTATATTATATTATATTATCATATAAATATTAAATATAATATTATATCATTCTTTACGAAGCTGGGAGGAGTGAGGACACTGGGAACAGGTGTGGAGACAGAGAGCTTTCTTTTATTCACACACAACACAAATCACTTTTTAGCTTTTCAAAAAAAAAACTACTGAATTGTCTGTTATGTATTACAATAACATTAACAATAACATTATGTAAGGGTGGAAAGGTAAAATTTGAACAAGAAGCTGACGAATAACATGCTGACTTTAGCTTCATGTGATTTAGGCTATCAAAAAATCGTACCACAGATTCAGATACTACTTATAAATATGTGCAATGGTAGTACATTTGGACAAAGTAGTGCAATTCGTCAGAGGTGGCTTACTTATGGTGTCATACGCATACAACAGGTGATAGAATAAAGAAAGTTATCTTTGTTATTACTCGTTTTAAATGGAGACTGAAACTTTCAGCTACTTTAATAATTCAGCTCCCGGTCACCTCAGACGGAGGTGACAATTTCCAAGACCACCTTACCCTGAGGCCAAGACAATACCAAGTCCAAATGAGGTGGAGACTGCTAGTTTATCATCTTGAGACCAAGACCAGACTCGAGTACTACAGCACTAACTAAGATGCACCTAGAGCCTGACTTATAGTGCAACATTTGCTGCTTAGTTAGTTGACTTACTTTGATCTAGTGTTACATTGTTATAACAGGATTATACAATTACTATGAAACAATTTCTGACACACATACACTACTGAGGGTGATATATACTGATACACTTTTCTGAAACATAAAATGCAGTCTTCAAAACTTTTTTTTTCATTCTCAGGCAGAATGAGAGTGCAGCTAAATACATCCCCTGTAGACACAATACTCACTAACAGGTCACATCACGCCACCTATACAGCATCTACAGACTATTGATAAGGATGCAGTGTAACTTGTGAAAGCATGAGATTTGAGTCACTAATGTACATTTTTGCAAAACTACATTAATTGTTTTAATGTCAAAAAATGCCTTGTGTGTAAAACAGTTCTTTTTAGTTGTTGTTCTTTTGGTGTTTGTGTTTTAGCTCTGGAGAGCCCTCTGGAAAAAGGCAAGGGTTTTGAAGCACTGAAGCTCAACTCCATCAGCACAGGAACACAACAAGGCACTGAATCCTAACGAGCTGAGTACCTCTGACCTGGGAAAGTCTGGAATTACAAGAGGAGATCTTATCTAAATAAATCATCACGTGCCGTTTTATTTACTTGTCTTTGGGCCAAAAAAGTCTCAATATCTGCGATTAACAAACATCTGGAATGAAGAGTGCCAAAACATTGTTTTAGCAAAACCTGCTCTTCATACGAAGGAAGACACTTTTGGGCCTTTTCCCGCTAGGCAGTACAGTACAGCACAGTATGTTTACAAATTGGGACCCAGAACTATCCTTAACTTGGTTGAGTCCATGGATGAACCCTGAGTGTTGAAGCTAAATATATCCAAAGGATCAGGAAATATGTTGATCAATGACTGAAAAATTCAAGAAAAACAAAACAAGGTGTCCCAAAACTTTTGATAAGCAGTGTAGTTTGGTTTAAGTGTTTGCTGGTATAACTGCCTGCACTCTTCTAGGAAGGCTTTACACTGGGTTGAAACTAGTTGAAACCACATGTACTTATTTTAAGCCATGACAGCATTATTGAGGTCAGTATGGGGTTGACGTGTGGGCCAGTAACATACCTCCACACCAAACTTGACAAATTCTTTCTTAATGGTGCATTGTGCAGAGGGGCAGTGTCCCACTAAAACATAAAAAGACGTCTTCACCAAACTGTTCCACAAGGCTGGCAGCTCACAGTTCTCTAGAATGTGATTGTATGCTGTAGTATTAAGACTTTCCACTGGAAATAAAGGGACAGCTCAACTTATTTTTAGAAAAGATGTACACATACTTTTGGTCAAGTAGTGTAGCAAATGTTACGACTGTGTGGTTATAAAAAACATTATTTGTGTATGTTTCTTTAATATCGCTGTCTAAATCCAAATTGTGGAAATGACTTTGTATTTATGTTTACAGTCTACATCAGCATGTTTCTTAAATATGATTTGCTGTGGTGTTGTGGTTATTGTTATGTTTTCTGTACCATAAATATTCACAGTGTCACTCTTCAAAGTTCAGTAAGGTCAATAAAGCAGGTGGTGCACACTGGAATACACAGTATCTC